>NC_140781.1:203097595-203110095 GCF_044657685.1 Stegodyphus dumicola
TGGGTGTGTGTGAGTGTGTGTGAGAGTGTGGGTGTGAGAGTGTGTGAGTATGTGTGAGAGTGTGTGATTGTGTGTGAATGTGTGTGAGAGTGTGTGAATGTGTGTGAGAGTGTGTGAGTGTGTGTGAGAGTGTGTGAGAGTGTGTTAGAGTGTGTGAATGAGTGTGAATGAGAGAGTGTGTGTGTGAGTGTGTGTGAGAGTGTGTGAGTGTGTGTGAGAGTGTGTGAGTGTGTGTGAGAGTGTGTGAGTGTGTGTGAGAGTGTGTGAGATTGTGTGAGTATGTGGGTGTGAGTGTGTGTGAGTGTGTGGGTGTGAGAGTGTGTGAGAGTGAGAGAGTGTGTGAGTGTGTAAGAGTGTGTGAGTGTGTGTGAGAGTGTGTGAGTGTGCGAGTGTGTGTGAGAGTGTGCGAGTATGTGTGAGAGTGTGAGAGTGTGTGAGTGTGTGTGTGTGAGAGTGTGTGAGAGTGTGTGAGTGTGTGTGAGAGTGTGTGAGTGTGTGTGTGAGTGAGTGTGAATGTGTGTGAGAGTGTGAGAGTGTGTGAGTGTGTGTGAGTGTGTGTGAGAGTGTGTGAGAGTGTGTGAGTGTGTGTGAGAGTGCGTGAGTGTGTGTGAGAGTGTGTGAGTGTGTGTGAGAGTCTGTGAGAGTGTGTGAGACTGTGTGGGTGTGAGAGTGTGCGAGACTGTGTAAGTGTGTGTGAGTGTGCATAAATAAGTGTGAGTGAGAGAGTGTGTGTGTGAGAGTGTGTGAGTGTGTGTGAGTTTGTGAGTGTGTGTGAGAGTGTGTGAGTGTGTGAGAGTTTGTGAGTGTGTGTGAGAGTGTGTGAGTGTGTGAGAGTGTGTGAGTGTGTGTGTAAAAGTGTGCGTGAGAGTGTGTGTGAAAGTGTGTAAGTGTGTGTGAGTGTGCATGAATAATTGTGAGTGAGTGTGTGTGTGTGAGAGAGTGTGTGAGTGTGTGTGTGAGAGTGTGTGAGTGTGTGAATGAGTGTGAGTGAGTGTGTGAGTGTGTGTGAGAGTGTGTGAGTGTGTGTGAGAGTATGTGAGAGTGTGTGAGTGTGTGAGTGTGTGTGAGTGTGTGTGAGAGTGTGTGAGTGTGTGTGTGAGAGTGTGTGAGAGTGTGTGAGAGTGTGTGAGTGTGTGTGAGAGTGTGTGAGTGTGTGTGATTGAGTGTGAGTGAAAGTGTGTGAGTATGTGTGAGAGTGTGTGTGAGTGTGTGTAAGAGTGTGTGAGAGTGTCTGAGTGTGTGTGAGAGTGTTAGAGTGTGTGAGAGTGTGTGAATGAGTGAGTGAGAGAGTGTGTGTGTGAGAGTGTGTGAGTGTGTGTGAATGAGTGTGAGTGAGAGAGTGTGTGAGTGTGTGTGAGAGTGTGTGAGTGTGTGGGTGTGTGAGAGTGTTTGAATGTGTGTGAGAGTGTGTGAGTATGTGTGAGAGTGTGTGAGTGTGTGTGAGAGTGTTAGAGTGTGTGAGTGTGTGTGAGAGTGTGTGAGAGTGTGTGTGAGAGTGTGAGTGTGTGAGAGTGTGTGAGTGTGTGGGTGTGTGAGAGTGTTTGAATGTGTGTGAGAGTGTGTGAGTGTGTGGGTGAGAGGGTGTGTGTGTGAGAGTGTGTGATTGTGAGTGTGTGTGAGAGTGTGTGAGTGTGTGTGAGAGTGTGTGAGTGTGTGTGAGAGTGTGTGTGAGAGTGTGTGTGAGTGTGTGTGAGAGTGTGTGAGTGTGTGTAAGAGTGTGTGTGAGCGTGTGTGTGAGAGTGTGTGAGAGTGTGTGAGTGTGTGTGAGAGTGTTTGAGAGTGTGTGAGTGTGTGTGAGAATGTGTGAGTGCGTGTGAGAGTGTGTGAGTGTGTGGGTGTGAGTGTGTGTGAGAGTGTGTGAGTGTGTGTGAATGAGTGTGAGTGAGAGAGTGTGTGTTTGAGAGAGTGTGTAAGAGTGTGTGAGTGTGTGTGAGAGTGTGTGAGTGTGTGGGTGTGAGAGTGTGTGAGTGTGTGTGAGAGTGTGTGAGTGAGTGTGAGTGAGAGAGTGTGTGTGTGAGAGAGTGTGTAAGAGTGTGTGAGTGTGTGTGAGAGTGTGTGAGTTTGTGTGAGAGTGTGTGAGAGTGTGTGAGTGTGTGGGTGTGTGAGAGTGTTTGAATGTGTGTGAGAGTGTGTGAGTATGTGTGAGAGTGTGTGAGTGTGTGTGAGAGTGTTAGAGTGTGTGAGAGTGTGTGAGTGTGTGTGAGAGTGTGTGAGAGTGTGTGTGAGAGTGTGAGTGTGTGAGAGTGTGTGAGTGTGTGGGTGTGTGAGAGTGTTTGAATGTGTGTGAGAGTGTGTGAGTGTGTGGGTGAGAGGGTGTGTGTGTGAGAGTGTGTGATTGTGAGTGTGTGTGAGAGTGTGTGAGTGTGTGTGAGAGTGTGTGAGTGTGTGTGAGAGTGTGTGTGAGAGTGTGTGTGAGTGTGTGTGAGAGTGTGTGAGTGTGTGTAAGAGTGTGTGTGAGAGTGTGTGTGAGAGTGTGTGAGAGTGTGTGAGTGTGTGTGAGAGTGTGTGAGAGTGTGTGAGTGTGTGTGAGAATGTGTGAGTGCGTGTGAGAGTGTGTGAGTGTGTGGGTGTGAGTGTGTGTGAGAGTGTGTGAGTGTGTGTGAATGAGTGTGAGTGAGAGAGTGTGTGTTTGAGAGAGTGTGTAAGAGTGTGTGAGTGTGTGTGAGAGTGTGTGAGTGTGTGGGTGTGAGAGTGTGTGAGTGTGTGTGAGAGTGTGTGAGTGAGTGTGAGTGAGAGAGTGTGTGTGTGAGAGAGTGTGTAAGAGTGTGTGAGTGTGTGTGAGAGTGTGTGAGTGTGTGTGAGCGTGTGTGAGAGTGTGTGAGTATGTGGGTGTGAGGGTGTGTGAATGAGAGTGTGTGAGAGTGTGTGAGAGTGTGTGAGTGTGTGTGAATGAGTGTGAGTGAGAGAGTGTGAGTGAGAGAGTGTGTGTGTGAGAGTGTGTGAGTGTGTGTGAGAGTGTGTGAGTGTGTGTGAGCGTGTGTGAGAGTGTGTGAGTATGTGGGTGTGAGGGTGTGTGAATGAGAGTGTGTGCATGTGAGTGTGTGTGGGAGTGTGTGAGAGTGTGTGAGTGTGTGTGAATGAGTGTGAGTGAGAGAGTGTGAGTGAGAGAGTGTGTGTGTGAGAGTGTGTGAGTGTGTGTGAAAGTGTGTGAGTGTGTGTTAGTGTGTGTGAGAGTGTGTGAGTGTGTGTGTGAGTGTGTGTGAGAGTGTGTGTGAGAGTGTGTGAGAGTGTGTCAGTGTGTGGGTGTGTGGGTGTGAGAGTGTGAGAGTGTGTGTGAGTGTGTGAGTGTGCGAGTGTGTGTGAGAGTGTGCGAGTATGTGTGAGAGTGTGTGGGTGTGTGTGAGTGTGTGTGAGAGTGTGGGTGTGAGAGTGTGTGAGTATGTGTGAGAGTGTGTGATTGTGTGTGAATGTGTGTGAGAGTGTGTGAATGTGTGTGAGAGTGTGTGAGTGTGTGTGAGAGTGTGTGAGAGTGTGTTAGAGTGTGTGAATGAGTGTGAATGAGAGAGTGTGTGTGTGAGTGTGGGTGAGAGTGTGTGAGTGTGTGTGAGAGTGTGTGAGTGTGTGTGAGAGTGTGTGAGATTGTGTGAGTATGTGGGTGTGAGTGTGTGTGAGTGTGTGGGTGTGAGAGTGTGTGAGAGTGAGAGAGTGTGTGAGTGTGTAAGAGTGTGTGAGTGTGTGTGAGAGTGTGTGAGAGTGTGTGAGTGTGTGTGAGAGTGTGTGAGTGTGTGTGTGAGTGAGTGTGAATGTGTGTGAGAGTGTGAGAGTGTGTGAGTGTGTGTGAGTGTGTGTGAGAGTGTGTGAGAGTGTGTGAGTGTGTGTGAGAGTGCGTGAGTGTGTGTGAGAGTGTGTGAGTGTGTGTGAGAGTCTGTGAGAGTGTGTGAGACTGTGTGGGTGTGAGAGTGTGCGAGACTGTGTAAGTGTGTGTGAGTGTGCATAAATAAGTGTGAGTGAGAGAGTGTGTGTGTGAGAGTGTGTGAGTGTGTGTGAGTTTGTGAGTGTGTGTGAGAGTGTGTGAGTGTGTGAGAGTTTGTGAGTGTGTGTGAGAGTGTGTGAGTGTGTGAGAGTGTGTGAGTGTGTGTGTAAAAGTGTGCGTGAGAGTGTGTGTGAAAGTGTGTAAGTGTGTGTGAGTGTGCATGAATAATTGTGAGTGAGTGTGTGTGTGTGAGAGAGTGTGTGAGTGTGTGTGTGAGAGTGTGTGAGTGTGTGAATGAGTGTGAGTGAGTGTGTGAGTGTGTGTGAGAGTGTGTGAGTGTGTGTGAGAGTATGTGAGAGTGTGTGAGTGTGTGAGTGTGTGTGAGTGTGTGTGAGAGTGTGTGAGTGTGTGTGTGAGAGTGTGTGAGAGTGTGTGAGAGTGTGTGAGTGTGTGTGAGTGTGTGTGAGAGTGTGTGAGTGTGTGTGAGAGTGTGTGAGTGTGTGTGATTGAGTGTGAGTGAAAGTGTGTGTGTGAGAGTGTGTGAGTATGTGTGAGAGTGTGTGTGAGTGTGTGTAAGAGTGTGTGCGAGTGTCTGAGTGTGTGTGAGAGTGTTAGAGTGTGTGAGTGAGAGAGTGTGTGTGTGAGAGTGTGTGAGTGTGTGTGAATGAGTGTGAGTGAGAGAGTGTGTGAGTGTGTGTGAGAGTGTTTGAGTGTGTGGGAGTGTGTGAGAGTGTGTGTGAATGTGTGTGAGAGTGTGTGAGAGTGTGTGTGAGAGTGTGTGTGAGTGTGTGAGTATGTGTGATAGAGTGTGTGAGAGTGTGTGAGAGTGTGTGAGTGTGCGTGAGAGTGTGTGAGTGTGTGAGTGTGTGTGAGAGTGTGTGAGTGTGTGTGAGTGTGTGTGAGAGTGTGTGAGAGTGTGAGAGTGTGTGAGTGTGTGTGAGAGTGTGTGAGTATGTGTGAGAGTGTGTGTGAGTGTGTGTGAGAGAGAGAGTGTGTGAGAGTGTGTGAGTGTGTGTGAGTGTGTGAGAGTGTGAATGAGTGTGAATGAGAGAGTGTGTGTGAGAGTGTGTGAGTGTGTGAGAGAGTGTGTGAGTGTCTGTGAGAGTGTGTGAGTGTGTGTGTGAGTGTGTGTGAGTGTGTGTGAGAGTGTTAGAGTGTGTGAGAGTGTGTGAGTGTTTGAGAGTGTGAGAGTGTGTGAGTGTGTGTGAGTGTTTGAGAGTGTGAGAGTGTGTGAGTGTGTGTGAGTGTGTGGGTGAGAGGGTGTGTGTGTGAGAGTGTGTGAGTGTGTGGGTGAGAGGGTGTGTGTGTGAGAGTGTTAGAGTGTGTGTGAGAGTGTCTGAGAGTGTGAGAGTGTGTGTGAGAGCGTGTGAGAGTGTGTGAGAGTGTGTGAGTGTGTGTGAGTGTGAGAGTGTGTGTGAGAGCGTGTGAGAGTGTGAGAGTGTGTGAGAGTGTGTGAGTGTGTGTGAGTGTGTGAGAGTGTGTGAGAGTGTGAGTGTGTGAGAGTGTGTGAGAATGTGTGAGTGTGTGTGAGAGTGTGTGGGTGTGAGAGTTTGGGAGTGTGTGAGAGTGTGTGAGAGTGAGAGTGTGTGAGTGTGTGTGAGAGTGTGAGAGTGTGTGAGGGTGTGAGTATGTGTGAGAGTGTGTGTGAGAGTGTGTGAGTGTGTGGGTGTGAGAGTGTGTGAGTGTGTGTGAGAGTGTGTGAGTGTGTGTGAATGAGTGTGAGTGAGAGTGTGTGTGTGTGAGAAAGTGTGTAAGAGTGTGTGAGTGTGTGTGAGTGTGTGAGTGTGTGAGTGTGTGTGAGAGTGTGTGAGAGTGTGTGAGTGTGTGTGAGAGTGTGTGAGAGTGTGTGAGTATGTGGGTGTGTGAGAGTGTGTGAGTATGTGTGAGAGTGTGTGAGTGTGTGTGAGTGTGTGTGAGAGTGTTAGAGTGTGTGAGAGTGTGTGAGTGTGTGTGAGAGTGTGTGAGAGTGTGTGTGAGAGTGTGAGTGTGTGAGTGTGTGTGAGTGTGTGTGAGAGTGTGTGAGTGTCTGTGAGAGTGTGTGTGTGAGTGTGTGAGTGTGTGTGAGAGTGTTAGAGTGTGTGAGAGTGTGTCAGTGTGTGAGAGTGTGAGAGTGTGTGAGTGTGTGGGTGAGAGGGTGTGTGTGTGAGAGTGTTAGAGTGTGTGTGAGAGTGTGTGTGAGAGTGTCTGAGAGTGTGAGAGTGTGTGAGAGTGTGAGAGTGTGTGTGAGAGCGTGTGAGAGTGTGAGAGTGTGTGAGAGTGTGTGAGTGTGTGTGAGTGTGTGAGAGTGTGTGAGAGTGTGAGTGTGTGAGAGTGTGTGAGAATGTGTGAGTGTGTGTGAGAGTGTGTGGGTGTGAGAGTTTGGGAGTGTGTGAGAGTGTGTGAGAGTGAGAGTGTGTGAGTGTGTGTGAGAGTGTGAGAGTGTGTGAGGGTGTGAGTATGTGTGAGAGTGTGTGTGAGAGTGTGTGAGTGTGTGGGTGTGAGAGTGTGTGAGTGTGTGTGAATGAGTGTGAGTGAGAGTGTGTGTGTGTGAGAAAGTGTGTAAGAGTGTGTGAGTGTGTGTGAGTGTGTGAGTGTGTGAGTTTGTGTGAGAGTGTGTGAGTGTGTGTGAGAGTGTGTGAGAGTGTGTGAGTATGTGGGTGTGAGGGTGTGTGAGAGTGTGTGAGTATGTGTGAGAGTGTGTGAGTGTGTGTGAGTGTGTGTGAGAGTGTTAGAGTGTGTGAGAGTGTGTGAGTGTGTGAGAGTGTGTGAGAGTGTGTGTGAGAGTGTGAGTGTGTGAGTGTGTGTGAGAGTGTGTGAGTGTGTGGGTGTGTGAGAGTGTGTGAGTGTGTGAGAGTGTGTGAGTGTGTGGGTGAGAGGGTGTCTGTGTGAGAGTGTTAGAGTGTGTGAGAATGTGTGAGTGTGTGTGAGTGTGTGTGAGAGTGTGTGAGTGTGTCTGAGAGTGTGAGAGTGTGTGAGTGTGTGAGAGTGTGTGTGAGAGTGTGTGAGAGTGTGTGAGTGTGTGTGAGTGTGTGTGAGTGTGTGTGGGAGTGTGTGAGAGTGTGTGAGTGTGTGTGAGAGTGTGTGGGTGTGAGAGTGTGTGAGTGTGTGTGAATGAGTGTGTGTGTGAGAGAGTGTAAGAGTGTGTGAGTGTGTGAGAGTGTGTGAGAGTGTGTGAGTATGTGGGTGTGAGGGTGTGTGAGTATGTGGGTGTGAGGGTGTGTGAGAGTGTGTGAATGAGTGTGAATGAGAGAGTGTGTATGTGAGACTGTGAGAGTGTGTGAGTGTGTGTGAGTGTGTGTGAGAGTGTGTGAGTGTGTGGGTGTGTGAGAGTGTTTGAATGTGTGTGAGAGTGTGTGAGTGTGTGGGTGAGAGGGTGTGTGTGAGAGTGTTTGAATGTGTGTGAGAGCGTGTGAGTGTGTGGGTGAGAGGGTGTGTGTGTGAGAGTGTGTGAGTGTGAGTGTGTGTGAGAGTGTGTGAGTGTGTGTGAGAGTGTGTGAGTGTGTGTGAGAGTGTGTGTGAGTGTGTGTGAGAGTGTGTGTGAGTGTGTGTGAGAGTGTGTGAGTGTGTGTGAGTGTGTGTGAGAGAGTGAGTGTGTGTGAGAGTGTGTGTGAGAGTGTGTGAGTGTGTGGGTGTGAGAGTGTGTGAATGAGTGTGAATGAGAGAGTGTGTGTTACAGTGTGTGAGAGTGTGTGAGTGTGTGTAAGAGTGAGAGTGTGTGAATGAGTGTGAATGAGAGAGTGTGTGTTACAGTGTGTGAGAGTGTGTGAGTGTGTGTAAGAGTGAGAGTGTGTGAGAGTGTGTGTGAGAGTGTGTGAGTGTGTGTGAGAGTGTGTGAATGAGTGTGTGTGAATGAGTGTGAGTGAGAGAGTGTGTGTGAGAGAGTGTGTAAGAGTGTGTGAGTGTGTGTGAGTGATTGAGTGTGTGTGAGAGTGTGTGAGAGTGTGTGAGTGTGTGTGAGAGTGTGTGAGAGTGTGTGAGTATGTGGGTGTGAGGGTGTGTGAGAGTGTGTGAGTATGTGTGAGAGTGTGTGAGTGTGTGTGAGTGTGTTAGAGTGTGTGAGTGTGTGTGAGAGTGTGTGAGAGTGTGTGTGAGAGTGTGAGTGTGTGAGTGTGTGTGAGTGTGTGTGAGAGTGTTAGAGTGTGTGGGTGTGTGAGAGTGTGTGAGTGTGTGTGAGAGTGTGGGTGAGAGGGTGTCTGTGTGAGAGTGTTAGAGTGTGTGTGAATGTGTGAGTGTGTGTGAGTGTGTGTGAGAGTGTGTTAGTGTGTCTGAGAGTGTGAGAGTGTGTGAGTGTGTGAGAGTGTGTGTGAGAGTGTGTGAGAGTGTGTGAGTGTGTGTGAGTGTGTGTGAGTGTGTGTGGGAGTGTGTGAGAGTGTGAGTGTGTGAGAGTGTGTGAGTGTGTGTGAGAGTGTGTGGGTGTGAGAGTGTGTGAGTGTGTGTGAATGAGTGTGTGTGTGAGAGAGTGTAAGAGTGTGTGAGTGTGTGAGAGTGTGTGAGAGTGTGTGAGTATGTGGGTGTGAGGGTGTGTGAGAGTGTGTGAATGAGTGTGAATGAGAGAGTGTGTATGTGAGACTGTGAGAGTGTGTGAGTGTGTGTGAGTTTGTGTGAGAGTGTGTGAGTGTGTGGGTGTGTGAGAGTGTTTGAATGTGTGTGAGAGTGTGTGAGTATGTGTGAGAGTGTGTGAGTGTGTGTGAGAGTGTTAGAGTGTGTGAGAGTGTGTGAGTGTGTGTGAGAGTGTGTGAGAGTGTGTGTGAGAGTGTGAGTGTGTGAGAGTGTGTGAGTGTGTGGGTGTGTGAGAGTGTTTGAATGTGTGTGAGAGTGTGTGAGTGTGTGGGTGAGAGGGTGTGTGTGTGAGAGTGTGTGATTGTGAGTGTGTGTGAGAGTGTGTGAGTGTGTGTGAGAGTGTGTGAGTGTGTGTGAGAGTGTGTGTGAGAGTGTGTGTGAGTGTGTGTGAGAGTGTGTGAGTGTGTGTAAGAGTGTGTGTGAGAGTGTGTGTGAGAGTGTGTGAGAGTGTGTGAGAGTGTGTGAGAGTGTGTGAGTGTGTGTGAGAATGTGTGAGTGCGTGTGAGAGTGTGTGAGTGTGTGTGAGAGTGTGTGAGTGTGTGTGAATGAGTGTGAGTGAGAGAGTGTGTGTTTGAGAGAGTGTGTAAGAGTGTGTGAGTGTGTGTGAGAGTGTGTGAGTGTGTGGGTGTGAGAGTGTGTGAGTGTGTGTGAGAGTGTGTGAGTGAGTGTGAGTGAGAGAGTGTGTGTGTGAGAGAGTGTGTAAGAGTGTGTGAGTGTGTGTGAGAGTGTGTGAGTGTGTGTGAGAGTGTGTGAGCGTGTGTAAGAGTGTGTGTGAGAGTGTGTGAGAGTGTGTGTGAGTGTGTGTGAGAGTGTGTGAGTGTGTGTGAGCGTGTGTGAGAGTGTGTGAGTATGTGGGTGTGAGGGTGTGTGAATGAGAGTGTGTGCATGTGAGTGTGTGTGAGAGTGTGTGAGAGTGTGTGAGAGTGTGTGAGTGTGTGTGAATGAGTGTGAGTGAGAGAGTGTGAGTGAGAGAGTGTGGGTGTGAGAGTGTGTGTGAGTGTGTGAGTGTGCGAGTGTGTGTGAGAGTGTGCGAGTATGTGTGAGAGTGTGTGGGTGTGTGTGAGTGTGTGTGAGAGTGTGGGTGTGAGAGTGTGTGAGTATGTGTGAGAGTGTGTGATTGTGTGTGAATGTGTGTGAGAGTGTGTGAATGTGTGTCAGAGTGTGTGTGAGAGTGTGTGAGAGTGTGTTAGAGTGTGTGAATGAGTGTGAATGAGAGAGTGTGTGTGTGAGTGTGTGTGAGAGTGTGTGAGTGTGTGTGAGAGTGTGTGAGTGTGTGTGAGAGTGTGTGAGATTGTGTGAGTATGTGGGTGTGAGTGTGTGTGAGTGTGTGGGTGTGAGAGTGTGTGAGAGTGAGAGAGTGTGTGAGTGTGTAAGAATGTGTGAGTGTGTGTGAGAGTGTGTGAGTGTGCGAGTGTGTGTGAGAGTGTGCGAGTATGTGTGAGAGTGTGAGAGTGTGTGAGTGTGTGTGTGTGAGAGTGTGTGAGAGTGTGTGAGTGTGTGTGAGAGTGTGTGAGTGTGTGTGTGAGTGAGTGTGAATGTGTGTGAGAGTGTGAGAGTGTGTGAGTGTGTGTGAGTGTGTGTGAGAGTGTGTGAGAGTGTGTGAGTGTGTGTGAGAGTGTGTGAGTGTGTGTGAGAGTGTTAGAGTGTGTGAGAGTGTGTCAGTGTGTGAGAGTGTGAGAGTGTGTGAGTGTGTGTGAGAGTCTGTGAGAGTGTGTGAGACTGTGTGGGTGTGAGAGTGTGCGAGACTGTGTAAGTGTGTGTGAGTGTGCATGAATAAGTGTGAGTGAGAGAGTGTGTGTGTGAGAGTGTGTGAGTGTGTGTGAGTTTGTGAGTGTGTGTGAGAGTGTGTGAGTGTGTGAGAGTTTGTGAGTGTGTGTGAGAGTGTGTGAGTGTGTGAGAGTGTGTGAGTGTGTGTGTAAAAGTGTGCGTGAGAGTGTGTGTGAAAGTGTGTAAGTGTGTGTGAGTGTGCATGAATAATTGTGAGTGAGTGTGTGTGTGTGAGAGAGTGTGTGAGTGTGTGTGTGAGAGTGTGTGAGTGTGTGAATGAGTGTGAGTGAGTGTGTGAGTGTGTGTGAGAGTGTGTGAGTGTGTGTGAGAGTATGTGAGAGTGTGTGAGTGTGTGAGTGTCTGTGAGTGTGTGTGAGAGTGTGTGAGTGTGTGTGTGAGAGTGTGTGAGAGTGTGTGAGAGTGTGTGAGTGTGTGTGAGTGTGTGTGAGAGTGTGTGAGTGTGTGTGAGAGTGTGTGAGTGTGTGTGATTGAGTGTGAGTGAAAGTGTGTGTGTGAGAGTGTGTGAGTATGTGTGAGAGTGTGTGTGAGTGTGTGTAAGAGTGTGTGAGAGTGTCTGAGTGTGTGTGAGAGTGTTAGAGTGTGTGAGAGTGTGTGAATGAGTGAGTGAGAGAGTGTGTGTGTGAGAGTGTGTGAGTGTGTGTGAATGAGTGTGAGTGAGAGAGTGTGTGAGTGTGTGTGAGAGTGTTTGAGTGTGTGGGAGTGTGTGAGAGTGTGTGTGAGTGTGTGTGAGAGTGTGTGAGAGTGTGTGTGAGAGTGTGTGTGAGTGTGTGAGTGTGTGAGTATGTGTGATAGAGTGTGTGAGAGTGTGTGAGAGTGTGTGAGTGTGCGTGAGAGTGTGTGAGTGTGTGAGTGTGTGTGAGAGTGTGTGAGTGTGTGTGAGTGTGTGTGAGAGTGTGTGAGAGTGTGAGAGTGTGTGAGTGTGTGTGAGAGTGTGTGAGTATGTGTGAGAGTGTGTGTGAGTGTGTGTGAGAGAGAGAGTGTGTGAGAGTGTGTGAGTGTGTGTGAGTGTGTGAGAGTGTGAATGAGTGTGAATGAGAGAGTGTGTGTGAGAGTGTGTGAGTGTGTGAGAGAGTGTGTGAGTGTCTGTGAGAGTGTGTGAGTGTGTGTGTGAGTGTGTGAGTGTGTGTGAGTGTGTGTGAGAGTGTTAGAGTGTGTGAGAGTGTGTGAGTGTTTGAGAGTGTGAGAGTGTGTGAGTGTGTGTGAGAGTGTGTGAGAGTGTGTGAGTGTGTGGGTGAGAGGGTGTGTGTGTGAGAGTGTTAGAGTGTGTGTGAGAGTGTCTGAGAGTGTGAGAGTGTGTGAGAGTGTGAGAGTGTGTGTGAGAGCGTGTGAGAGTGTGTGAGAGTGTGTGAGTGTGTGTGAGTGTGAGAGTGTGTGAGAGAGTGTGTGAGTGTCTGTGAGAGTGTGTGAGTGTGTGTGTGAGTGTGTGTGAGAGTGTTAGAGTGTGTGAGAGTGTGTGAGTGTTTGAGAGTGTGAGAGTGTGTGAGTGTGTGTGAGAGTGTGTGAGAGTGTGTGAGTGTGTGGGTGAGAGGGTGTGTGTGTGAGAGTGTTAGAGTGTGTGTGAGAGTGTCTGAGAGTGTGAGAGTGTGTGAGAGTGTGTGAGTGTGTGTGAGAGTGTGTGAGTGTGTGTGAGAGTGTGTGTGAGAGTGTGTGTGAGTGTGTGTGAGAGTGTGTGAGTGTGTGTAAGAGTGTGTGTGAGAGTGTGTGTGAGAGTGTGTGAGAGTGTGTGAGAGTGTGTGAGAGTGTGTGAGTGTGTGTGAGAATGTGTGAGTGCGTGTGAGAGTGTGTGAGTGTGTGTGAGAGTGTGTGAGTGTGTGTGAATGAGTGTGAGTGAGAGAGTGTGTGTTTGAGAGAGTGTGTAAGAGTGTGTGAGTGTGTGGGTGTGAGAGTGTGTGAGTGTGTGTGAGAGTGTGTGAGTGAGTGTGAGTGAGAGAGTGTGTGTGTGAGAGAGTGTGTAAGAGTGTGTGAGTGTGTGTGAGAGTGTGTGAGTGTGTGTGAGAGTGTGTGAGCGTGTGTAAGAGTGTGTGTGAGAGTGTGTGAGAGTGTGTGTGAGTGTGTGTGAGAGTGTGTGAGTGTGTGTGAGCGTGTGTGAGAGTGTGTGAGTATGTGGGTGTGAGGGTGTGTGAATGAGAGTGTGTGCATGTGAGTGTGTGTGAGAGTGTGTGAGAGTGTGTGAGTGTGTGTGAATGAGTGTGAGTGAGAGAGTGTGAGTGAGAGAGTGTGGGTGTGAGAGTGTGAGAGTGTGTGTGAGTGTGTGAGTGTG
>NC_140781.1:203115095-203117595 GCF_044657685.1 Stegodyphus dumicola
AGTGTGTGTGAGAGTGTGTGAGTGTGTGAGAGTGTGTGAGTGTGTGTGTAAAAGTGTGCGTGAGAGTGTGTGTGAAAGTGTGTAAGTGTGTGTGAGTGTGCATGAATAATTGTGAGTGAGTGTGTGTGTGTGAGAGAGTGTGTGAGTGTGTGTGTGAGAGTGTGTGAGTGTGTGAATGAGTGTGAGTGAGTGTGTGAGTGTGTGTGAGAGTGTGTGAGTGTGTGTGAGAGTATGTGAGAGTGTGTGAGTGTGTGAGTGTCTGTGAGTGTGTGTGAGAGTGTGTGAGTGTGTGTGTGAGAGTGTGTGAGAGTGTGTGAGAGTGTGTGAGTGTGTGTGAGAGTGTGTGAGTGTGTGTGATTGAGTGTGAGTGAAAGTGTGTGTGTGAGAGTGTGTGAGTATGTGTGAGAGTGTGTGTGAGTGTGTGTAAGAGTGTGTGAGAGTGTCTGAGTGTGTGTGAGAGTGTTAGAGTGTGTGAGAGTGTGTGAATGAGTGAGTGAGAGAGTGTGTGTGTGAGAGTGTGTGAGTGTGTGTGAATGAGTGTGAGTGAGAGAGTGTGTGAGTGTGTGTGAGAGTGTTTGAGTGTGTGGGAGTGTGTGAGAGTGTGTGTGAGTGTGTGTGAGAGTGTGTGAGAGTGTGTGTGAGAGTGTGTGTGAGTGTGTGAGTGTGTGAGTATGTGTGATAGAGTGTGTGAGAGTGTGTGAGAGTGTGTGAGTGTGCGTGAGAGTGTGTGAGTGTGTGAGTGTGTGTGAGAGTGTGTGAGTGTGTGTGAGTGTGTGTGAGAGTGTGTGAGAGTGTGAGAGTGTGTGAGTGTGTGTGAGAGTGTGTGAGTATGTGTGAGAGTGTGTGTGAGTGTGTGTGAGAGAGAGAGTGTGTGAGAGTGTGTGAGTGTGTGTGAGTGTGTGAGAGTGTGAATGAGTGTGAATGAGAGAGTGTGTGTGAGAGTGTGTGAGTGTGTGAGAGAGTGTGTGAGTGTCTGTGAGAGTGTGTGAGTGTGTGTGTGAGTGTGTGAGTGTGTGTGAGTGTGTGTGAGAGTGTTAGAGTGTGTGAGAGTGTGTGAGTGTTTGAGAGTGTGAGAGTGTGTGAGTGTGTGTGAGAGTGTGTGAGAGTGTGTGAGTGTGTGGGTGAGAGGGTGTGTGTGTGAGAGTGTTAGAGTGTGTGTGAGAGTGTCTGAGAGTGTGAGAGTGTGTGAGAGTGTGAGAGTGTGTGTGAGAGCGTGTGAGAGTGTGTGAGAGTGTGTGAGTGTGTGTGAGTGTGAGAGTGTGTGAGAGAGTGTGTGAGTGTCTGTGAGAGTGTGTGAGTGTGTGTGTGAGTGTGTGTGAGAGTGTTAGAGTGTGTGAGAGTGTGTGAGTGTTTGAGAGTGTGAGAGTGTGTGAGTGTGTGTGAGAGTGTGTGAGAGTGTGTGAGTGTGTGAGAGTGTTAGAGTGTGTGTGAGAGTGTCTGAGAGTGTGAGAGTGTGTGAGAGTGTGTGAGTGTGTGTGAGAGTGTGTGAGTGTGTGTGAGAGTGTGTGTGAGAGTGTGTGTGAGTGTGTGTGAGAGTGTGTGAGTGTGTGTAAGAGTGTGTGTGAGAGTGTGTGTGAGAGTGTGTGAGAGTGTGTGAGAGTGTGTGAGTGTGTGTGAGAATGTGTGAGTGCGTGTGAGAGTGTGTGAGTGTGTGTGAGAGTGTGTGAGTGTGTGTGAATGAGTGTGAGTGAGAGAGTGTGTGTTTGAGAGAGTGTGTAAGAGTGTGTGAGTGTGTGGGTGTGAGAGTGTGTGAGTGTGTGTGAGAGTGTGTGAGTGAGTGTGAGTGAGAGAGTGTGTGTGTGAGAGAGTGTGTAAGAGTGTGTGAGTGTGTGTGAGAGTGTGTGAGTGTGTGTGAGAGTGTGTGAGCGTGTGTAAGAGTGTGTGTGAGAGTGTGTGAGAGTGTGTGTGAGTGTGTGTGAGTGTGTGTGAGAGTGTGTGAGTGTGTGTGAGCGTGTGTGAGAGTGTGTGAGTATGTGGGTGTGAGGGTGTGTGAATGAGAGTGTGTGCATGTGAGTGTGTGTGAGAGTGTGTGAGAGTGTGTGAGTGTGTGTGAATGAGTGTGAGTGAGAGAGTGTGAGTGAGAGAGTGTGGGTGTGAGAGTGTGAGAGTGTGTGTGAGTGTGTGAGTGTGCGAGTGTGTGTGAGAGTGTGCGAGTATGTGTGAGAGTGTGTGGGTGTGTGTGAGTGTGTGTGAGAGTGTGGGTGTGAGAGTGTGTGAGTATGTGTGAGAGTGTGTGATTGTGTGTGAATGTGTGTGAGAGTGTGTGAATGTGTGTCAGAGTGTGTGTGAGAGTGTGTGAGAGTGTGTTAGAGTGTGTGAATGAGTGTGAATGAGAGAGTGTGTGTGTGAGTGTGTGTGAGAGTGTGTGAGTGTGTGTGAGAGTGTGTGAGTGTGTGTGAGAGTGTGTGAGATTGTGTGAGTATGTGGGTGTGAGTGTGTGTGAGTGTGTGGGTGTGAGAGTGTGTGAGAGTGAGAGAGTGTGTGAGTGTGTAAGAATGTG
>NC_140781.1:203125095-203150095 GCF_044657685.1 Stegodyphus dumicola
TGTGTGAGTGTGTCTGAGAGTGTGAGAGTGTGTGAGTGTGTGAGAGTGTGTGTGAGAGTGTGTGAGTGTGTGTGAGTGTGTGTGAGTGTGTGTGGGAGTGTGTGAGAGTGTGTGAGTGTGAGTGAGAGAGTGTGTGTGTGAGAGAGTGTGTAAGAGTGTGTGAGTGTGTGTGAGTGATTGAGTGTGTGTGAGAGTGTGTGTGAGTGATTGAGTGTGTGTGAGAGTGTGTGAGAGTGTGTGAGTGTGTGTGAGAGTGTGTGAGAGTGTGTGAGTATGTGGGTGTGAGGGTGTGTGAGAGTGTGTGAGTATGTGTGAGAGTGTGTGAGTGTGTGTGAGTGTGTGTGAGAGTGTTAGAGTGTGTGAGAGTGTGTGAGTGTGTGTGAGAGTGTGTGAGAGTGTGTGTGAGAGTGTGAGTGTGTGAGTGTGTGTGAGTGTGTGTGAGTGTGTGTGAGAGTGTGTGAGTGTGTGAGAGTGTGTGAGTGTGTGTGAGAGTGTGGGTGAGAGGGTGTCTGTGTGAGAGTGTTAGAGTGTGTGTGAATGTGTGAGTGTGTGTGAGTGTGTGTGAGAGTGTGTGAGTGTGTCTGAGAGTGTGAGAGTGTGTGAGTGTGTGAGAGTGTGTGTGAGAGTGTGTGAGTGTGTGTGAGTGTGTGTGAGTGTGTGTGGGAGTGTGTGAGAGTGTGTGAGTGTGTGTGAGAGTGTGTGGGTGTGAGAGTGTGTGAGTGTGTGTGAATGAGTGTGTGTGTGAGAGAGTGTAAGAGTGTGTGAGTGTGTGAGAGTGTGTGAGTATGTGGGTGTGAGGGTGTGTGAGAGTGTGTGAGTATGTGGGTGTGAGGGTGTGTGAGAGTAGGTGAATGAGAGAGTGTGTATGTGAGACTGTGAGAGTGTGTGAGTGTGTGTGAGTGTGTGTGAGAGTGTGTGAGTGTGTGGGTGTGTGAGAGTGTTTGAATGTGTGTGAGAGTGTGTGAGTGTGTGGGTGAGAGGGTGTGTGTGTGAGAGTGTGTGATTGTGAGTGTGTGTGAGAGTGTGTGAGTGTGTGTGAGAGTGTGTGTGAGATTGTGTGTGTGTGAGAGTGTGTGAGTGTGTGTAAGAGTGTGTGTGAGAGTGTGTGTGAGAGTGTGTCAGTGTGTGGGTGTGAGAGTGTGAGTGTGTGTGTGAGAGTGTGTGTGAGTGTGTGAGTGTGTGTGAGAGTGTGTGAGAGTGTGTGAGTGTGTGTGAGAATGTGTGAGTGTGTGTGAGAGTGTGTGAGTGTGTGGGTGTGAGTGTGTGAGTGTGTGTGAGAGTGTGTGATTGTGTGTGAATGAGTGTGAGTGAGAGAGTGTGTGTTTGAGAGAGTGTGTAAGAGTGTGTGAGAGTGTGTGAGTGTGTGGGTGTGTGAGAGTGTTTGAATGTGTGTGAGAGTGTGTGAGTGTGTGGGTGAGAGTGTGTGTGTGTGAGAGTGTGTGAGAGTGTGTGAGTGTGTGTGAATGAGTGTGAGTGAGAGAGTGTGAGTGAGAGAGTGTGTGTGTGAGAGTGTGTGAGTGTGTGTGAAAGTGTGTGAGTGTGTGTTAGTGTGTGTGAGAGTGTGTGAGTGTGTGTGTGAGTGTGTGTGAGAGTGTGTGAGAGTGTGTCAGTGTGTGGGTGTGAGAGTGTGAGAGTGTGTGTGAGTGTGTGTGAGAGTGTGTGAGAGTGTGTGAGAGTGTGTGAGATTGTGTGAGTATGTGGGTGTGAGTGTGTGTGAGTGTGTGGGTGTGAGAGTGTGTGAGTGTGAGAGAGTGTGTGAGTGTGTAAGAGTGTGTGATTGTGTGTGAGAGTGTGAGAGTGTGTGAGTGTGCGAGTGTGTGTGAGAGTGTGCGAGTATGTGTGAGAGTGTGAGAGTGTGTGAGTGTGTGTGTGTGAGAGTGTGTGAGAGTGTGTGAGTGTGTGTGAGAGTGTGTGAGTGTGTGTGTGAGTGTGTGTGAGTGTGTGTGAGAGTGTGAGAGTGTGTGAGTGTGTGTGAGTGTGTGTGAGAGTGTGTGAGAGTGTGTGAGTGTGTGTGAGAGTGCGTGATTGTGTGTGAGAGTGTGTGAGAGAGTGTGTGAGTGTGTGTGAGAGTCTGTGAGAGTGTGTGAGACTGTGTGGGTGTGAGAGTGTGCGAGACTGTGTAAGTGTGTGTGAGTGTGCATGAATAAGTGTGAGTGAGAGAGTGTGTGTGTGAGAGTGTGTGAGTGTGTGTGAGTTTGTGAGTGTGTGTGAGAGTGTGTGAGTGTGTGTGAGAGTTTGTGAGTGTTTGTGAGAGTGTGTGAGTGTGTGTGAGTGTGTGAGAGTGTGTGAGTGTGTGTGTAAAAGTGTGCGTGAGAGTGTGTGTGAAAGTGTGTAAGTGTGTGTGAGTGTGCATGAATAATTGTGAGTGAGTGTGTGTGTGTGTGAGAGAGTGTGTGAGTGTGTGTGTGAGAGTGTGTGAGTGTGTGAATGAGTGTGAGTGAGTGTGTGAGTGTGTGTGAGAGTGTGTGAGTGTGTGTGAGTGAGAGTGTGTGTGAGAGTGTGTGAGTGTGTGTGAGTGTGTGTGAGAGTATGTGAGAGTGTGTGAGTGTGTGAGTGTGTGTGAGTGTGTGTGAGAGTGTGTGAGTGTGTGTGTGAGAGTGTGTGAGAGTGTGTGAGTGTGTGTGAGTGTGTGTGAGAGTGTGTGAGTGTGTGTGAGAGTGTGTGAGTGTGTGTGATTGAGTGTGAGTGAAAGTGTGTGTGTGAGAGTGTGTGAGTATGTGTGAGAGTGTGTGTGAGTGTGTGTAAGAGTGTGTGAGAGTGTCTGAGTGTGTGTGAGAGTGTGTGAATGAGTGAGTGAGAGAGTGTGTGTGTGAGAGTGTGTGAGTGTGTGTGAATGAGTGTGAGTGAGAGAGTGTGTGAGTGTGTGTGAGAGTGTTTGAGTGTGTGGGAGTGTGTGAGAGTGTGTGTGAGTGTGTGTGAGAGTGTGTGTGAGAGTGTGTGTGAGTGTGTGAGTGTGTGAGTATGTGTGATAGAGTGTGTGAGACTGTGTGAGTGTGCGTGAGAGTGTGTGAGTGTGTGAGTGTGTGTGAGAGTGTGTGAGTGTGTGTGAGTGTGTGTGAGAGTGTGTGAGAGTGTGAGAGTGTGTGAGTGTGTGTGAGAGTGTGTGAGTATGTGTGAGAGTGTGTGTGAGTGTGTGTGAGAGAGAGAGTGTGTGAGAGTGTGTGAGTGTGTGTGAGTGTGTGAGAGTGTGAATGAGTGTGAATGAGAGAGTGTGTGTGAGAGTGTGTGAGTGTGTGAGAGAGTGTGTGAGTGTCTGTGAGAGTGTGTAAGTGTGTGTGTGAGTGTGTGAGTGTGTGTGAGTGTGTGTGAGAGTGTTAGAGTGTGTGAGAGTGTGTGAGTGTGTGAGAGTGTGAGAGTGTGTGAGTGTGTGTGAGTGTGTGTGAGAGTGTGTGAGAGTGTGTGAGTGTGTGGGTGAGAGGGTGTGTGTGAGAGAGTGTTAGAGTGTGTGAGAGAGTGTTAGAGTGTGTGTGAGAGTGTCTGAGAGTGTGAGAGTGTGTGAGAGTGTGAGAGTGTGCGTGAGAGTGTGTGAGTGTGTGTGAGTGTGTGTGAGAGTGTGTGAGAGTGTGAGAGTGTGTGAGTGTGTGTGAGAGTGTGTGAGTATGTGTGAGAGTGTGTGTGAGTGTGTGTGAGAGAGAGAGTGTGTGAGAGTGTGTGAGTGTGTGTGAGTGTGTGAGAGTGTGAATGAGTGTGAATGAGAGAGTGTGTGTGAGAGTGTGTGAGTGTGTGAGAGAGTGTGTGAGTGTCTGTGAGAGTGTGTAAGTGTGTGTGTGAGTGTGTGAGTGTGTGTGAGTGTGTGTGAGAGTGTTAGAGTGTGTGAGAGTGTGTGAGTGTGTGAGAGTGTGAGAGTGTGTGAGTGTGTGTGAGTGTGTGTGAGAGTGTGTGAGAGTGTGTGAGTGTGTGGGTGAGAGGGTGTGTGTGAGAGAGTGTTAGAGTGTGTGAGAGAGTGTTAGAGTGTGTGTGAGAGTGTCTGAGAGTGTGAGAGTGTGTGAGAGTGTGAGAGTGTGTGTGAGAGCGTGTGAGAGTGTGAGAGTGTGTGAGAGTGTGAGAGTGTGTGAGAGTGTGAGAGTGTGTGTGAGAGCGTGTGAGAGTGTGAGAATGTGTGAGTGTGTGTGAGAGTGTGTGGGTGTGAGAGTTTGGGAGTGTGTGAGAGTGTGTGAGAGTGAGAGTGTGTGAGTGTGTGTGAGATTGTGTGAGTGTGTGGGTGTGAGAGTGTGTGAGTGTGTGTGAGAGTGTGTGAGTGTGTGTGAATGAGTGTGAGTGAGAGTGTGTGTGTGTGAGAAAGTGTGTAAGAGTGTGTGAGTGTGTGTGAGTGTGTGAGTGTGTGAGTGTGTGTGAGAGTGTGTGAGAGTGTGTGAGTGTGTGTGAGAGTGTGTGAGAGTGTGTGAGTATGTGGGTGTGAGGGTGTGTGAGAGTGTGTGAGTATGTGTGAGAGTGTGTGAGTGTGTGTGAGAGTGTTAGAGTGTGTGAGAGTGTGTGAGTGTGTGTGAGAGTGTGTGAGAGTGTGTGTGAGATTGTGAGTGTGTGAGTGTGTGTGAGAGTGTGTGAGTGTCTGTGAGAGTGTGTGAGTGTGTGTGTGAGTGTGTGAGTGTGTGTGAGAGTGTTAGAGTGTGTGAGTGTGTGAGAGTGTGTGAGTGTGTGTGAGTGTGTGAGAGTGTGTGAGTGTGTGAGTGTGTGGGTGAGAGGGTGTGTGTGTGAGAGTGTTAGAGTGTGTGTGAGAGTGTGTGTGAGAGTGTCTGAGAGTGTGAGAGTGTGTGAGAGTGTGAGAGTGTGTGTGAGAGCGTGTGAGAGTGTGAGAGTGTGTGAGAGTGTGTGAGTGTGTGTGAGTGTGTGAGAGTGTGTGAGAGTGTGTGAGAGTGTGAGTGTGTGAGAGTGTGTGAGAATGTGTGAGTGTGTGTGAGAGTGTGTGGGTGTGAGAGTTTGGGAGTGTGTGAGAGTGAGAGTGTGTGAGTGTGTGTGAGAGTGTGAGAGTGTGTGAGGGTGTGAGTATGTGTGAGAGTGTGTGTGAGAGTGTGTGAGTGTGTGGGTGTGAGAGTGTGTGAGTGTGTGTGAGAGTGTGTGAGTGTGTGTGAATGAGTGTGAGTGAGAGTGTGTGTGTGTGAGAAAGTGTGTAAGAGTGTGTGAGTGTGTGTGAGTGTGTGAGTGTGTGTGAGAGTGTGTGAGTGTGTGTGAGAGTGTGTGAGAGTGTGTGAGTATGTGGGTGTGAGGGTGTGTGAGAGTGTGTGAGTATGTGTGAGAGTGTGTGAGTGTGTGTGAGTGTGTGTGAGAGTGTTAGAGTGTGTGAGAGTGTGTGAGTGTGTGTGAGAGTGTGTGAGAGTGTGTGTGAGAGTGTGAGTGTGTGAGTGTGTGTGAGAGTGTGTGGGTGTGTGAGAGTGTGTGAGTGTGTGAAAGTGTGTGAGTGTGTGGGTGAGAGGGTGTCTGTGTGAGAGTGTTAGAGTGTGTGAGAATGTGTGAGTGTGTGTGAGTGTGTGTGAGAGTGTGTGAGTGTGTCTGAGAGTGTGAGAGTGTGTGAGTGTGTGAGAGTGTGTGTGAGAGTGTGTGAGAGTGTGTGAGTGTGTGTGAGTGTGTGTGGGAGTGTGGGAGAGTGTGTGAGTGTGTGTGAGAGTGTGTGGGTGTGAGAGTGTGTGTGAATGAGTGTGTGTGTGAGAGAGTGTAAGAGTGTGTGAGTGTGTGAGAGTGTGTGAGAGTGTGTGAGTATGTGGGTGTGAGGGTGTGTGAGAGTGTGTGAGTATGTGGGTGTGAGGGTGTGTGAGAGTGTGTGAATGAGTGTGAATGAGAGAGTGTGTATGTGAGACTGTGAGAGTGTGTGAGTGTGTGTGAGAGTGTGTGAGTGTGTGGGTGTGTGAGAGTGTTTGAATGTGTGTGAGAGTGTGTGAGTGTGTGGGTGAGAGGGTGTGTGTGTGAGAGTGTTTGAATGTGTGTGAGAGTGTGTGAGTGTGTGGGTGAGAGGGTGTGTGTGTGAGAGTGTGTGAGTGTGAGTGTGTTTGAGAGTGTGTGAGTGTGTGTGAGAGTGTGTGAGTGTGTGTGAGAGTGTGTGTGAGTGTGTGTGAGAGTGTGTGTGAGAGTGTATGAGAGTGTGTCAGTGTGTGGGTGTGTGGGTGTGAGAGTGTGAGAGTGTGTGTGAGTGTGTGAGTGTGCGAGTGTGTGTGAGAGTGTGCGAGTATGTGTGAGAGTGTGTGAGTGTGTGTGAGTGTGTGTGAGATTGTGTGAGTGTGTGGGTGTGAGAGTGTGTGAGTATGTGTGAGAGTGTGAGATTGTGTGTGAATGTGTGTGAGAGTGTGTGAATGTGTGTGAGAGTGTGTGAGTGTGTGTGAGAGTGTGTGAGTATGTGGCTGTGAGAGTGTGTTAGAGTGTGTGAATGAGTGTGAATGAGAGAGTGTGTGTGTGAGTGTGTGTGAGAGTGTGTGAGTGTGCGTGAGAGTGTGTGAGTGTGTGTGAGAGTGTGAGAGAGTGTGAGTGTTATTGTGTGTGAGTGTGTGTGAGAGTGTGTGAGTGTGTGTGAGTGTGTGTGAGAGTGTGTGAGTGTGTGTGAGCGTGTGTGAGAGTGTGTGAGTATGTGAATGAGAGAGTGTGTATGTGAGAGTGTGTGAGTGTGTGTGAGAGTGTGTGAGAGTGTGTGAGTGTGTGTGAGAGTGTGTGAGTGTGTGGGAGTGTGAGAGTGTGTGAGTGTGTGTGAATGAGTGTGAGTGAGAGAGTGTATGAGTGAGAGTGTGTGAGTGTGTGTGAGTGTGTGTGAGAGTGTGTGAGAGTGTGTGAGTGTGTGAGGGTGTGTGAGAGTGTGTGAGATTGTGTGAGATGTGTGAGTGTGTGTGAGTGAGAGAGTGTGTGTGTGAGAGTGTGTGAGTGTGTGTGAATGAGTGTGAGTGAGAGAGTGAGTGAGTGTGTGTGAGAGTGTTTGAGTGTGTGTGAGTGTGTGTGAGAGTGTGTGATAGTGTGTGTGAGAGTGTGTGTGAGTGTGTGAGTGTGTGAGAGAGTGTGAGTGTGTTATTGTGTGTGAGTGTGTGTGAGAGTGTGTGAGAGTGTGTGAGTGTGTGGGTGAGAGGGTGTGTGTGAGAGAGTGTTAGAGTGTGTGTGAGAGTGTCTGAGAGTGTGAGAGTGTGTGAGAGTGTGAGAGTGTGTGTGAGAGTGTGTGAGAGTGTGAGAGTGTGTGAGAGTGTGTGAGTGTGTGTGAGTGTGTGTGAGTGTGTGAGAGTGTGTGAGAGTGTGAGTGTGTGAGAGTGTGTGAGAATGTGTGAGTGTGTGTGAGAGTGTGTGGGTGTGAGAGTGTGAGAGTGTGTGAGTGTGTGTGAGAGTGTGTGAGAGTGAGAGTGTGTGAGTGTGTGTGAGAGTGTGAGAGTGTGTGAGGGTGTGTGAGAGTGCGTGAGTGTGTGTGAGAGTGTGTGAGAGAGTGTGTGAGTGTGTGTGAGAGTGTGTGAGAGTGTGTGAGACTGTGTGGGTGTGAGAGTGTGCGAGACTGTGTAAGTGTGTGTGAGTGTGCATGAATAAGTGTGAGTGAGAGAGTGTGTGTGTGAGAGTGTGTGAGTGTGTGTGAGTTTGTGAGTGTGTGTGAGAGTGTGTGAGTGTGTGTGAGAGTTGGTGAGTGTGTGTGAGAGTGTGTGAGTGTGTGTGAGTGTGTGAGAGTGTGTGAGAGTGTGTGAGTGTGTGTGAGAGTGTGTGAGAGTGAGAGTGTGTGAGTGTGTGTGAGAGTGTGTGAGTATGTGTGAGAGTAAGTGTGAGTGTGTGTGAGAGTGTGTGAGTGTGTGTGAGAGTGTGTGTGAGTGTGTGTGAGAGTGTGTGTGAGTGTGTGTGAGAGTGTGTGTGAGAGTGTGTGTGAGTGTGTGAGTGTGTGAGTATGTGTGATAGAGTGTGTGAGAGTGTGTGAGTGTGCGTGAGAGTGTGTGAGTGTGTGAGTGTGTGTGAGAGTGTGTGAGTGTGTGTGAGTGTGTGTGAGAGTGTGTGAGAGTGTGAGAGTGTGTGAGTGTGTGTGAGAGTGTGTGAGTATGTGTGAGAGTAAGTGTGAGTGTGTGTGAGAGTGTGTGAGTGTGTGAGAGTGTGAATGAGTGTGAATGAGAGAGTGTGTGTGAGAGTGTGTGAGTGTGTGAGAGAGTGTGTGAGTGTCTGTGAGAGTGTGTGAGTGTGTGTGAGAGTGTGTGAGTGTGTGTGAGAGTGTGTGAGTGTGTGTGAATGAGTGTGTGTGAGAGTGTGAGAGTGTGTGTGAGAGTGTGAGTGTTTGTGAGAGTGTGTGAGTGTGTGTGAGTGTGTGTGAGAGTGTGTGAGTGTGTGTGAGTGTGTGAGAGAGAGTGAGTGTGTGTGAGAATGTGTGTGAGAGTGTGTGGGTGTGAGAGTGTGTGAATGAGTGTGAATGAGAGAGTGTGTGTTACAGTGTGTGAGAGTGTGTGAGTGTGTGTAAGAGTGAGAGTGTGTGAGAGTGTGTGTGAGAGTGTGTGAATGAGTGTGAATGAGAGAGTGTGTGTTACAGTGTGTGAGAGTGTGTGAGTGTGTGTAAGAGTGAGAGTGTGTGAGAGTGTGTGTGAGAGTGTGTGAGTGTGTGAGTGTGTGTGAGAGTGTGTGAGAGTGTGTGAGTGTGTGTGAGAGTGTGTGAGAGTGTGTGAGTATGTGGGTGTGAGGGTGTGGGAGAGTGTGTGAGTATGTGTGAGAGCGTGTGAGTGTGTGTGAGTGTGTGTGAGAGTGTTAGAGTGTGTGAGAGTGTGTGAGTGTGTGTGAGAATGTGTGAGTGTGTGTGAGTGTGTGTGAGTGTGTGTGAGAGTGTGTGAGTGTGTGTGAGAGTGTGTGAGTGTGTGTGAGTGTGTGTGAGAGTGTGTGAGTGTGTGTGAGAGTGTGTGAGAGTGTTAGAGTGTGTGAGAGTGTGTGAGTGAGAGAGTGGTTGTGTGAGAGTGTGTGAGTGTGTGTGAATGAGTGTGAGTGAGAGAGTGTGTGAGTGTGTGAGAGTGTTTGAGTGTGTGTGAGTGTGTGAGAGTGTGTGTGAGTGTGTGTGAGAGTGTGTGATAATGTGTGTGAGAGTGTGTGCGAGTATGTGTGATAGAGTGTGTGAGTGTGTGAGAGTGTGTGAAAGTGTGTGAGAGTGTGTGAGTGTGCGTGAGAGTTTGTGAGTGTGTGAGTGTGTGTGAGAGTGTGTGAGTGTGTGTGAGTGTGTGTGAGAGTGTGTGAGAGTGTGAGAGTGTGTGAGTGTGTGTGAGAGTGTGTGAGTATGTGTGAGAGTGTGAATGAGTGTGAATGAGTGTGAATGAGAGAGTGTGTATGAGTGTGTGTGTGAGTGTGTGTGAGAGTGTGTGAGTGTGTGTGAGAGTGTGTGAGTGTGTGTGAGAATGTGTGAGTGTGTGTGAGAGAGTGTGAGTGTGTGTGAGTGTGTGTGAATGAGTGTGTGTGAGAGTGTGTGAGAGTGTGTGAGTGTGTGTGAGAGTGTGTGAGAGTGTGAGAGTGTGTGTGAGCGTGTGTGAGTATGTGTGAGAGTGTGAATGAGTGTGAATGAGAGAGTGTGTGTGAGAGTGTGTGTGAGTGTGTGTGTGAGTGTGTGTGAGAGTGTGTGAGTGTGTGTGAGAGTGTGTGAGTGTGTGTGAGAGTGTGTGAGTGTGTGTGAGAATGTGTGAGTGTGTGTGAGAGTGTGTGAGTGTGTGTGAGTGTGTGTGAGAGTGTGTGAGTGTGTGTGAGAGTGTGTGAGTGTGTGTGAGTGTGTGTGAGAGTGTGTGAGTGTGTGTGAGAGTGTGTGAGAGTGTTAGAGTGTGTGAGAGTGTGTGAATGAGTGTGAGTGAGAGAGTGTGTGTGTGAGAGTGTGTGAGTGTGTGTGAATGAGTGTGAGTGAGTGTGTGTGAGAGGGTGTGAGTGTGTGTGAGAATGTGTGAGTGTGTGTGAGAGTGTGTGAGTGTGTGTGAGTGTGTGTGAGAGTGTGTGAGTGTGTGTGAGAGTGTGTGAGTGTGTGTGAGTGTGTGTGAGAGTGTGTGAGTGTGTGTGAGAGTGTGTGAGTGTGTGTGATTGAGTGTGAGTGAAAGTGTGTGTGTGAGAGTGTGTGAGTATGTGTGAGAGTGTGTGTGAGTGTGTGTAAGAGTGTGTGAGAGTGTCTGAGTGTGTGTGAGAGTGTTAGAGTGTGTGAGAGTGTGTGAATGAGTGTGAGTGAGAGAGTGTGTGTGTGAGAGTGTGTGAGTGTGTGTGAATGAGTGTGAGTGAGAGAGTGTGTGAGAGTGTTTGAGTGTGTGTGAGTGTGTGAGAGTGTGTGTGAGTGTGTGTGAGAGTGTGTGATAGTGTGTGTGAGAGTGTGTGTGAGTATGTGTGATAGAGTGTGTGAGTGTGTGAGAGTGTGTGAAAGTGTGTGAGAGTGTGTGAGAGTGTGTGAGTGTGCGTGAGAGTTTGTGAGTGTGTGAGTGTGTGTGAGAGTGTGTGAGTGTGTGTGAGTGTGTGTGAGAGTGTGTGAGAGTGTGAGAGTGTGTGGGTGTGTGTGAGAGTGTGTGAGTATGTGTGAGAGTGTGAATGAGTGTGAATGAGAGAGTGTGTGTGAGAGTGTGTGAGTGTGTGAGAGAGTGTGTGAGTGTGTGTGAATGAGTGTGTGTGAGAGTGTGTGAGTGTGTTTGAGAGTGTGAGTGTTTGTGAGAGTGTGTGAGTGTGTGTGTGAGTGTGTGTGAGAGTGTGTGAGTGTGTGTGAGTGTGTGTGAGAGAGTGAGTGTGTGTGAGTGTGTGAGAGTGTGTGAGTATGTGGGTGTGAGAGTGTGTGAATGAGTGTGAATGAGAGAGTGTGTGTTACAGTGTGTGAGAGTGTGTGAGTGTGTGTAAGAGTGAGAGTGTGTGAGAGTGTGTGTGAGAGTGTGTGAGTTTGTGTGAGAGTGTGTGAATGAGTGTGTGTGAATGACTGCGAGTGAGAGAGTGTGTGTGAGAGTGTGTGAGAGTGTTAGAGTGTGGGAGAGTGTGTGAGATCGTGTGAGAGTGTGTGAGTGTGTGTGAGAGTATGTGAGAGTGTGTGAGTGTGTGAGTGTGGGTGAGTGTGTGTGAGAGTGTGTGAGTGTGTGTGAGAGTGTGTGTGAGTGTGTGAGAGTGTGTGTGAGTGTGTGAGAGTGTGTGAGTGTGTGTGAGAGTGTGAGAGTGTGTGAGTGTGCGAGTGTGTGTGAGAGTGTGCGAGAGTGTGTGAGTGTGTGTGTGAGTGTGTGTGTGAGTGTGTGTGAGAGTGTTAGAGTGTGTGAGAGTGTGTGAGTGTGTGTGAGAGTGTGTGTGAGTGTGTGTGAGAGTGTGTGTGAGTGTGTGAGTATATGTGATAGAGTGTGTGAGAGTGTGTGAGAGTGTGTGAGTGTGCGTGAGAGTGTGTGAGTGTGTGAGTGTGTGTGAGAGTGTGTGAGTGTGTGTGAGTGTGTGTGAGAGTGTGTGAGAGTGTGAGAGTGTGTGAGTGTGTGTGAGAGTGTGTGAGTATGTGTGAGAGTGTGTGTGAGTGTGTGTGAGAGAGAGAGTGTGTGAGAGTGTGTGAGTGTGTGTGAGTGTGAATGAGTGTGAATGAGAGAGTGTGTGTGAGAGTGTGTGAGTGTGTGAGAGAGTGTGTGAGTGTCTGTGAGAGTGTGTGAGTGTGTGTGAGAGTGTGTGAGTGTGTGTGAGAGTGTGTGAGTGTGTGTGAATGAGTGTGTGTGAGAGTGTGAGAGTGTGTGTGAGAGTGTGAGTGTTTTTGAGAGTGTGTGAGTGTGTGTGTGAGTGTGTGTGAGAGTGTGTGTGTGTGTGTGAGTGTGTGTGAGAGAGTGAGTGTGTGTGAGAGTGTGTGAGTGTGTGGGTGTGAGAGTGTGTGAATGAGTGTGAATGAGAGAGTGTGTGTTACAGTGTGTGAGAGTGTGTGAGTGTGTGTAAGAGTGAGAGTGTGTGAGAGTGTGTGTGAGAGTGTGTGAGTGTGTGTGAGAGTGTGTGAATGAGTGTGTGTGAATGAGTGTGAGTGAGAGAGTGTGTGTGTGAGAGAGTGTGTAAGAGTGTGTGAGTGTGTGTGAGTGTGTGAGTGTGTGTGAGAGTGTGTGAGTGTGTGTGAGAGTGTGTGAGAGTGTGTGAGTATGTGGGTGTGAGGGTGTGTGAGAGTGTGTGAGTATGTGTGAGAGTGTGTGAGTGTGTGTGAGTGTGTGTGAGAGTGTTAGAGTGTGTGAGAGTGTGTGAGTGTGTGTGAGATTCTGTGAGAGTGTGTGTGAGATTGTGAGTGTGTGTGAGTGTGTGTGAGTGTGTGTGAGAGTGTGTGAGTGTGTGGGTGTTTGAGAGTGTGTGAGTGTGTGTGAGAGTGTGGGTGAGAGGGTGTCTGTGTGAAAGTGTTAGAGTGTGTGTGAATGTGTGAGTGTGTGTGAGTGTGTGTGAGAGTGTGTGAGTGTGTCTGAGAGTGTGAGAGTGTGTGAGTGTGTGAGAGTGTGTGTGAGAGTGTGTGAGAGTGTGTGAGTGTGTGTGAGTGTGTGTGAGTGTGTGTGAGAGTGTGTGGGTGTGAGAGTGTGTGAGTGTGTGTGAATGAGTGTGTGTGTGAGAGAGTGTAAGAGTGTGTGAGTGTGTGAGAGTGTGTGAGAGTGTGTGAGTATGTGGGTGTGAGGGTGTGTGAGAGTGTGTGAGTATGTGGGTGTGAGGGTGTGTGAGAGTGCGTGAATGAGAGAGTGTGTATGTGAGACTGTGAGAGTGTGTGAGTGTGTGTGAGTGTGTGTGAGAGTGTGTGAGTGTGTGGGTGTGTGAGAGTGTTTCAATGTGTGTGAGAGTGTGTGAGTGTGTGGGTGAGAGGGTGTGTGTGTGAGTGTGTGTGATTGTGAGTGTGTGTGAGTGTGTGTGAGAGTGTGTGAGTGTGTGTAACAGTGTGTGTGAGAGTGTGTGTGAGAGTGTGTGAGAGTGTGTCAGTGTGTGGGTGTGTGCGTGTGAGAGTGTGAGTGTGTGTGTGAGAGTGTGTGTGAGTGTGTGAGAGTGTGTGAGTGTGTGTGAGAGTGTGTGAGTGTGTGTGAGAATGTGTGAGTGTGTGTGAGAGTGTGTGAGTGTGTGGGTGTGAGTGTGTGAGTGTGTGTGAGAGTGTGTGAGTGTGTGTGAATGAGTGTGAGTGAGAGAGTGTGTGTTTGAGAGAGTGTGTAAGAGTGTGTGAGTGTGTGTGAGAGTGTGTGAGTGTGTGGGTGTGAGAGTGTGTGAGTGTGTGTGAGAGTGTGTGAGTGAGTGTGAGTGAGAGAGTGTGTGTGTGAGAGAGTGTGTAAGAGTGTGTGAGTGTGTGTGAGAGTGTGTGAGTGTGTGTGAGTGTGTGTGAGAGTGTGTGAGCGTGTGTAAGAGAGTGTGTGAGAGTGTGTGAGAGTGTGTGTGAGTGTGTGTGAGTGTGTGTGAGAGTGTGTGAGTGTGTGTGAGCGTGTGTGAGAGTGTGTGAGTATGTGGGTGTGAGGGTGTGTGAATGAGAGTGTGTGCATGTGAGTGTGTGTGAGAGTGTGTGAGAGTGTGTGAGAGTGTGTGAGTGTGTGTGAATGAGTGTGAGTGAGAGAGTGTGAGTGAGAGAGTGTGTGTGTGAGAGTGTGTGAGTGTGTGTGAAAGTGTGTGAGTGTGTGTTAGTGTGTGTGAGAGTGTGTGAGTGTGTGTGTGAGTGTGTGTGAGAGTTTGTGTGAGAGTGTGTGAGAGTGTGTCAGTGTGTGGGTGTGTGGGTGTGAGAGTGTGAGAGTGTGTGTGAGTGTGTGAGTGTGCGAGTGTCTGTGAGAGTGTGCGAGTATGTGTGAAAGTGTGTGGGTGTGTGTGAGTGTGTGTGAGAGTGTGGGTGTGAGAGTTTGTGAGTATGTGTGAGAGTGTGTGATTGTGTGTGAATGTGTGTGAGAGTGTGTGAATGTGTGTGAGAGTGTGTGAGTGTGTGTGAGAGTGTGTGAGAGTGTGTGAGTATGTGGCTGTGAGAGTGTGTTAGAGTGTGTGAATGAGTGTGAATGAGAGAGTGTGTGTGTGAGTGTGTGTGAGAGTGTGTGAGTGTGTGTGAGAGTGTGTGAGATTGTGTGAGTATGTGGGTGTGAGTGTGTGGGTGTGAGAGTGTGTGAGTGTGAGAGAGTGTGTGAGTGTGTAAGAGTGTGTGAGTGTGTGTGAGAGTGTGAGAGTGTGTGAGTGTGCGAGTGTGTGTGAGAGTGTGCGAGTATGTGTGAGAGTGTGTGAGTGTGTGTGTGTGAGAGAGTGTGTGAGAGAGTGTGAGTGTGTGTGTGAGTGTGTGTGAGTGTGTGTGAGTGTGTGTGAGAGTGTGAGAGTGTGTGAGTGTGTGTGAGTGTGTGTGAGAGTGTGGGTGAGAGGGTGTCTGTGTGAAAGTGTTAGAGTGTGTGTGAATGTGTGAGTGTGTGTGAGTGTGTGTGAGAGTGTGTGAGTGTGTCTGAGAGTGTGAGAGTGTGTGAGTGTGTGAGAGTGTGTGTGAGAGTGTGTGAGAGTGTGTGAGTGTGTCTGAGAGTGTGAGAGTGTGTGAGTGTGTGAGAGTGTGTGTGAGAGTGTGTGAGAGTGTGTGAGTGTGTGTGAGTGTGTGTGAGTGTGTGTGAGAGTGTGTGGGTGTGAGAGTGTGTGAGTGTGTGTGAATGAGTGTGTGTGTGAGAGAGTGTAAGAGTGTGTGAGTGTGTGAGAGTGTGTGAGAGTGTGTGAGTATGTGGGTGTGAGGGTGTGTGAGAGTGTGTGAGTATGTGGGTGTGAGGGTGTGTGAGAGTGCGTGAATGAGAGAGTGTGTATGTGAGACTGTGAGAGTGTGTGAGTGTGTGTGAGTGTGTGTGAGAGTGTGTGAGTGTGTGGGTGTGTGAGAGTGTTTGAATGTGTGTGAGAGTGTGTGAGTGTGTGGGTGAGAGGGTGTGTGTGTGAGTGTGTGTGATTGCGAGTGTGTGTGAGTGTGTGTGAGAGTGTGTGAGTGTGTGTAACAGTGTGTGTGAGAGTGTGTGTGAGAGTGTGTGAGAGTGTGTCAGTGTGTGGGTGTGTGCGTGTGAGAGTGTGAGTGTGTGTGTGAGAGTGTGTGTGAGTGTGTGAGAGTGTGTGAGTGTGTGTGAGAGTGTGTGAGTGTGTGTGAGAATGTGTGAGTGTGTGTGAGAGTGTGTGAGTGTGTGGGTGTGAGTGTGTGAGTGTGTGTGAGAGTGTGTGAGTGTGTGTGAATGAGTGTGAGTGAGAGAGTGTGTGTTTGAGAGAGTGTGTAAGAGTGTGTGAGTGTGTGTGAGAGTGTGTGAGTGTGTGGGTGTGAGAGTGTGTGAGTGTGTGTGAGAGTGTGTGAGTGAGTGTGAGTGAGAGAGTGTGTGTGTGAGAGAGTGTGTAAGAGTGTGTGAGTGTGTGTGAGAGTGTGTGAGTGTGTGTGAGTGTGTGTGAGAGTGTGTGAGCGTGTGTAAGAGAGTGTGTGAGAGTGTGTGAGAGTGTGTGTGAGTGTGTGTGAGTGTGTGTGAGAGTGTGTGAGTGTGTGTGAGCGTGTGTGAGAGTGTGTGAGTATGTGGGTGTGAGGGTGTGTGAATGAGAGTGTGTGCATGTGAGTGTGTGTGAGAGTGTGTGAGAGTGTGTGAGAGTGTGTGAGTGTGTGTGAATGAGTGTGAGTGAGAGAGTGTGAGTGAGAGAGTGTGTGTGTGAGAGTTTGTGAGTATGTGTGAGAGTGTGTGATTGTGTGTGAATGTGTGTGAGAGTGTGTGAATGTGTGTGAGAGTGTGTGAGTGTGTGTGAGAGTGTGTGAGAGTGTGTGAGTATGTGGCTGTGAGAGTGTGTTAGAGTGTGTGAATGAGTGTGAATGAGAGAGTGTGTGTGTGAGTGTGTGTGAGAGTGTGTGAGTGTGTGTGAGAGTGTGTGAGATTGTGTGAGTATGTGGGTGTGAGTGTGTGGGTGTGAGAGTGTGTGAGTGTGAGAGAGTGTGTGAGTGTGTAAGAGTGTGTGAGTGTGTGTGAGAGTGTGTGAGTGTGTGTGTGTGAGAGAGTGTGTGAGAGAGTGTGAGTGTGTGTGTGAGTGTGTGTGAGTGTGTGTGAGAGTGTGAGAGTGTGTGAGTGTGTGTGAGTGTGTGTGAGAGTGTGTGAGAGTGTGTGAGTGTGTGTGAGAGTGCGTGAGTGTGTGTGAGAGTGTGTGAGAGAGTGTGTGAGTGTGTGTGAGAGTCTGTGAGAGTGTGTGAGACTGTGTGGGTGTGAGAGTGTGCGAGACTGTGTAAGTTGGTGTGAGTGTGCATGAATAAGTGTGAGTGAGAGAGTGTGTGTGTGAGAGTTTGTGAGTGTGTGTGAGATTTTGTGAGTGTGTGTGATAGTGTGTGAGTGTGTGTGAGTGTGTGAGAGTGTGTGAGTGTGTGTGTAAAAGTGTGCGTGAGAGTGTGTGTGAAAGTGTGTAAGTGTGTGTGAGTGTGCATGAATAATTGTGAGTGAGTGTGTGTGTGAGAGAGTGTGTGAGTGTGTGTGTGAGAGTGTGTGAGTGTGTGAGTGAGTGTGAGTGAGTGTGTGAGTGTGTGTGAGAGTGTGTGAGTGTGTGTGAGTGAGAGTGTGTGTGAGAGTGTGTGAGTGTGTGTGAGTGTGTGTGAGAGTATGTGAGAGTGTGTGAGTGTGTGAGTGTGTGAGAGTGTGTGAAAGTGTGTGAGAGTGTGTGAGTGTGCGTGAGAGTGTGTGAGTGTGTGAGTGTGTGTGAGAGTGTGTGAGTGTGTGTGAGAGTGTGTGAGAGTGTGTGAGAGTGTGAGAGTGTGTGGGTGTGTGTGAGAGTGTGTGAGTATGTGTGAGAGTGTGAATGAGTGTGAATGAGAGAGTGTGTGTGAGAGTGTGTGAGTGTGTGAGAGAGTGTGTGAATGAGTGTGTGTGAGAGTGTGTGAGTGTGTTTGAGAGTGTGAGTGTTTGTGAGAGTGTGTGAGTGTGTGTGTGAGTGTGTGTGAGAGTGTGTGAGTGTGTGTGAGTGTGTGTGAGAGAGTGAGTGTGTGTGAGTGTGTGTGAGAGTGTGTGTGAGAGTGTGTGAGTATGTGGGTGTGAGAGTGTGTGAATGAGTGTGAATGAGAGAGTGTGTGTTACAGTGTGTGAGAGTGTGTGAGTGTGTGTAAGAGTGAGAGTGTGTGAGAGTGTGTGTGAGAGTGTGTGAGTTTGTGTGAGAGTGTGTGAATGAGTGTGTGTGAATGAGTGCGAGTGAGAGAGTGTGTGTGAGAGTGTGTGAGAGTGTTAGAGTGTGTGAGAGTGTGTGAGATCGTGTGAGAGTGTGTGAGTGTGTGTGAGAGTATGTGAGAGTGTGTGAGTGTGTGAGTGTGTGTGAGTGTGTGTGAGTGTGTGTGAGAGTGTGTGTGAGTGTGTGAGAGTGTGTGAGAGTGTGTGAGAGTGTGTGAGTGTGTGTGAAAGTGTGAGAGTGTGTGAGTGTGCGAGTGTGTGTGAGAGTGTGCGAGAGTGTGTGAGTGTGTGTGTGTGACAGTGTGTGAGTGTGTGTGTGAGAGTGTTAGAGTGTGTGAGAGTGTGTGAGTGTGTGAGAGTGTGAGAGTGTGTGAGTGTGTGTGAGTGTGTGTGAGAGTGTGTGAGAGTGTGTGAGTGTGTGGGTGAGAGGGTGTGTGTGTGAGAGTGTTAGAGTGTGTGAGAGTGTGTGAGAGTGTGTGTGAGTGTGTGTGAGAGTGTGTGTGAGAGTGTGTGTGAGTGTGTGAGTGTGTGAGTATGTGTGATAGATTGTGTGAGAGTGTGTGAGTGTGCGTGAGAGTGTGTGAGTGTGTGAGTGTGTGTGAGAGTGTGTGAGTGTGTGTGAGTGTGTGTGAGAGTTTGTGAGAGTGTGAGAGTGTGTGAGTGTGTGTGAGAGTGTGTGAGTATGTGTGAGAGAGTGAGTGTGTGTGTGAGTGTGTGTGAGAGAGAGAGTGTGTGAGAGTGTGTGAGTGTGTGAAAGTGTGAATGAGTGTGAATGAGAGAGTGTGTGTGAGAGTGTGTGAGTGTGTGAGAGAGTGTGTGAGTGTCTGTGAGAGTGTGTGAGTGTGTGTGAGAGTGTGTGAGTGTGTGTGAATGAGTGTGTGTGAGAGTGTGAGAGTGTGTGTGAGAGTGTGAGTGTTTGTGAGAGTGTGTGAGTGTGTGTGTGAGTGTGTGTGAGAGTGTGTGAGTGTGTGTGAGTGTGTGTGAGAGAGTGAGTGTGTGTGAGAGTGTGTGTGAGAGTGTGTGAGTGTGTGGGTGTGAGAGTGTGTGAATGAGTGTGAATGAGAGAGTGTGTGTTACAGTGTGTGAGAGTGTGTGAGTGTGTGTAAGAGTGAGAGTGTGTGTGAGAGTGTGTGAGTGTGTGTGAGAGTGTGTGAATGAGTGTGTGTGAATGAGTGTGAGTGAGAGAGTGTGTGTGTGAGAGAGTGTGTAAGAGTGTGTGAGTGTGTGTGAGTGTGTGAGTGTGTGTGAGAGTGTGTGAGAGTGTGTGAGTGTGTGTGAGAGTGTGTGAGTATGTGGGTGTGAGGGTGTGTGAGAGTGTGAGTATGTGTGAGAGTGTGTGAGTGTGTGTGAGTGTGTGTGAGAGTGTTAGAGTGTGTGAGACTGTGTGAGAGTGTGTGTGAGAGTGTGAGTGTGTGTGAGTGTGTGTGAGAGTGTGTGAGTGTGTGGGTGTGTGAGAGTGTGTGAGTGTGTGTGAGAGTGTGGGTGAGAGGGTGTCTGTGTGAGAGTGTTAGAGTGTGTGTGAATGTGTGAGTGTGTGTGAGTGTGTGTGAGAGTGTGTGAGTGTGTCTGAGAGTGTGAGAGTGTGTGAGTGTGTGAGAGTGTGTGTGAGAGTGTGTGAGAGTGTGTGAGTGTGTGTGAGTGTGTGTGAGTGTGTGTGGGAGTGTGTGAGAGTGTGAGTGTGTGAGAGTGTGTGGGTGTGAGAGTGTGTGAGTGTGTGTGAATGAGTGTGTGTGTGAGAGAGTGTAAGAGTGTGTGAGTGTGTGAGAGTGTGTGAGTATGTGGGTGTGAGGGTGTGTGAGAGTGTGTGAATGAGTGTGAATGAGAGAGTGTGTATGTGAGACTGTGAGAGTGTGTGAGTGTGTGTGAGAGTGTGTGAGTGTGTGGGTGTGTGAGAGTGTTTGAATGTGTGTGAGAGTGTGTGAGTGTGTGGGTGAGAGGGTGTGTGTGTGAGAGTGTGTGATTGTGAGTGTGTGTGAGAGTGTGTAAGTGTGTGTGAGAGTGTGTGAGTGTGTGTGAGAGTGTGTGTGAGAGTGTGTGTGAGTGTGTGTGAGAGTGTGTGAGTGTGTGTAAGAGTGTGTGTGAGAGTGTGTGAGAGTGTGTCAGTGTGTGGGTGTGAGAGTGTGAGTGTGTGTGAGAGTGTGTGTGAGTGTGTGAGAGTGTGTGAGTGTGTGTGAGAGTGTGTGAGAGTGTGTGAGTGTGTGTGAGAATGTGTGAGTGTGTGTGAGAGTGTGTGAGTGTGTGGGTGTGAGTGTGTGAGTGTGTTAAGTTTAGGATTGTGTATCCATAGATCGCCAATAGATGGCGGTAGTGTTTGTTTGTAAAAGGAAACTGTGATGTCAATTATGTATATGTATCAGTTCGTCTTTGGTGTTCGTGAATAAATGTTGTGTAGAAGAACGCTCCTCTGTTTATTACTTTAACTGCGATCCAGTCTGTTTATTAGAGATTTACACATATTTTGTTTATGGTGCCTGCAAACCGAGATTATTACGAGCCAGAAAATCGACAGACTGAATATTTCGAAAATGGAGGGCGTTCTTGAAAATTTGAAAAAGAAACGATCGGTTGTTAGACAATTAACTACGAAACTGATAACCAAAGTCGAATCGAATTTAGCAAATAATATTCCGCTAAATGAGAAAATTGAGATAATCGAGGATTTATATGAACAGTTAATTGAGAAAATCAATGAACTGAAAAGTTTAGATTCAGAAATAGAAACGAAAGTAACTTCGGAGGAGATTGAAAATGAAGTTACCTCAAGTCAAGAATACCAGGATAAAACTGTTATATGGAGAGGAAGAATGCAACGATTTTTGAAGAAGAATTCGGAATCTTCTAGAACAGTTCATCAGAACCAAACGGCTAATGTTGCACTTCCAGTTGAAATAAAACCAGTGAAGTTACCACGTCTGCAAATAGGAACTTATTACGGAGATTCGTGTAAATGGTTAGACTTCTGGAACCAGTTCGAAAATACAATTCATAATCATAGTGGATTGAGAAAAACTGAAAAATTTGCGTACCTAAAATCCTTACTTGGAGTTAATGCTTTAGCTGCCATTTCCGGTTTCGCTTTAAGTGACCAGAATTATGATTCCGCAGTAGAAATATTGAAAGAACGTTTTGGAAGACAAGATGTTGTTATCACCTCGCATATGAATAAATTATTATCCCTTGAACCAGTGGGAAACATTTCAAATGTTAAAGCACTGCGTAAGCTGTATGATGAATGCGAAGTCAACATTCGAAGTTTAGAATCGTTAAACGTTACTTCTGGAAGTTATGGAAATATTCTCTGTCCTATCATTTTGCAGAAACTTCCAGAGGAATTAAATTTGGAATTTAATCGAAGTCGAAATATGGAAGCAGGATTTGATATAAAGGAACTTATAGAATTCTTAAAAAAGGAAGTTAATTGTCGAGAAGCTGCAAGTTTAATGAACTCTACGAAAACGAATCAGAAACCATACTTTCGTCAAAATGAACAACGCACGAAAGTTTATCCTAATTATAAACCGAAAGTTCCGACTGCTTCAGCTTTATCAACAATTGGATATAAATGTATATTTTGTGACAAAGAAGATCATACGAAATATAAATGTACTGAGGTGAACGCTGAAGAGAAACGCAACATTTTGAAACGTACAGGAAAATGTTTTATGTGTTTTGGATGTAAACATTTAGCTATCAACTGTAAGAACAAACAGTTTTCCTGCAAAAGGTGCCGCGGTAAACATCATGAAAGTGTGTGTGTAAATCCCACATCAGCTGTCACCAGTGAAAAAAATAAGGAAACCGAGACATCGGCGGAAATTGTTCAAAATTCTTCTGCCAAAACTGGATCTAATATTATGCTTCAAACAGTGTATGCTGTGGCTGAGGGCAGAAATAAGAACTGTATTGTGAGATGTCTTCTTGACGGCGGTAGCCAAATCTCTGCAATTCGAGAAGATTTATCAAGAAAATTACAATTACCAGTGAAAGGAGAAACTGTTTTAAATCTGCATACCTTCGGTGAAAAGAACGGGAAACATTGGCGGCGAAAGAAAGTTGAACTTACGCTCCGGAATATTAATGACCCTGAAAAATCCATAAATCTCGAAGTCATTGAAGTACCAGTCATAACAAATGCCGATATACGAGTACCAGATGTAGAAATCAAATCCAACCTCCAAGCATTCGGCATCACTTTGACAGACTGTGGTGGCGCCGGTGGAATGAGTCATATTTCCGTTTTAATCGGCGCTGACATTATGTGGAAAATAGCAAGCGAAGAAATAAAAAGGATAAACAGAAATGCCGTAGCGATGAAAACCTTGTTTGGGTGGTGTATACAAGGCAAATTTCCTTCATCAGACTTTGAAATCCATGATGCGTGTTTAAACGTAAGTGTAGAAGAGAAACTTCTAAAAAGTGTCGAATCGTTTTGGGATATTGAATCTATAGGAATTAAAAATGTTTCTGACGAAGAACAAAATGAAATGGCCATGCAAATATTTAACAACTCGATTACACAAAAGGGTAATAGATACGAAGTTAGACTTCCATGGAAAGATCAGAATGTGACTTTAAGAGACAATTTTAAGAATGCTGAAAGACGATTTTTGAATCTGATCGAACAATTTAAATCAAACTTGAACTTTTATGCGCAATATAAAGAAGTGATTGACTATCAGCTTAAGGAAGAAATCATAGAAAAGGTCAATCTTGGTACTCCATCTGGGAGACGAACTTACTACATACCTCACCGTGCTGTCATCCGTGAAGATCATAATTCTACAAAGCTTCGCATTGTTTATGATGCTTCTTCAAAGGAAAAAAATCATGAATCTCTAAATGATAATTTACTACAAGGACCAAATCTTCTTCCTGAACTTTTGAAAGTTTTAATAAATTTTCGACTTCATCGAATTGCATTTACGTCAGATATTGAGAAAGCGTTTTTACAAATTTCTGTTGCACCTGAAGATCGGGATTCAATGCGATTTTTGTGGATTGATGAGAATTCAAGTTTGAGCAATCCGAGAATTCAAGTTTATCGGATGTGTCGTGTAATTTTTGGAGCAAAATCAAGTCCATTTTTGCTGAGCGCTTGCATTAAGCATCATATAAAGAAATTTGAAGACATACATCCCAGAACTGTAGAAATGTTAGAAAACTTCATGTATGTTGACGATTTTATTTGTGGATCAGATACGGAGGAGGAAGCTATACAGATATATCATGAAGCCAATGATATAATGAAAAAGGCATCAATGACTTTGACCAAATGGAATTCTAATTCGGATACTGTAAAAAACCAGTATAAATCAAGTGACAACTTCGTTAGCTTTAAATTGCCTGACTGTGATTCCCCCTCAAAGATTCTTGGACTTCAATGGGATACAATTAAGGATATCTTCTGTTTTAATGCACAAGACGTTATTGATTTCATCCAGTCAAATGACCAAACAAAACGTTGTGTTTTAAAAGCTGCTTCAAAAATCTTCGATCCTGTTGGGTTTCTTACTCCATATGTTATTCAAGCAAAAATTCTGTTTCAGGATTTATGGCTGAAAGGTGTTGAGTGGGATGAAATTATCCCACCAGAATTGCAAGACAAGTGGAATAGATGGTATAGGCAACTATGTGATCTACCTAATATCCAGATACCTCGGTGGTATTTTCGTGATGTTGATGAAACATCTGAAACACTAGAACTACATTGTTTTTGTGATTCATCTCAAAGTGCTTACGGAGCAGCAGTGTACGTGAAATTCCGTAGCTTAAAATATTGTGGAACAAGTTTAGTGATAGCCAAGAGCAGAGTGACACCCCTGAAAAAATTATCTTTACCAAGACTCGAGCTCATGGCAGCAGTGTTAGGTGCAAGACTTGTAACTACAGTCCGTGTGCATTTTCCTCAAGCTAAGATTCATTTATGGACAGATTCTCTTATTGTGCTTCATTGGATAAAAAACTCACCGCTGCGATGGAAAACATTCGTACAAAATCGAGTGTCTGAAATTCAAGACAAAACATCCCCGAGCATGTGGCATCATTGTCCTGGCTCAGATAATCCAGCCGATAAAATCACACGTGGTGTTAAAGTGAGTGATCTTGTAGTAGATCAAGTGTGGTGGCATGGACCTCCATGGCTTCATCAAGATGAAATAAATTGGCCTAAAGTGAACGAGCATTGTAACATAGTAGATAGTGCAGAAGAAAGAGTTGTGACTCAAGTTACTAGCAGTGTTCAACCTTTACAACCTGTGTTAAAAATAGAAAACTTTAGTGACTTAGGTAAACTTTTAAGAGTCACGTCATATGTATTTAGATTCATTAATAATTTAAAATCACAGAATGGAGTGATTGGTCCTGTGACCAAAAATGAAATATGTAATGCTATGTGTTATTGGATTATCTTATCACAAGGTGAGTATTTTTTTGAAGAGTTGAATGATGTTAAATGTAAAAAACCATTGTCTCATAATTCGAAATTGTTTGGGTTAAATCCAGTAATGGATGAAAAGGGTTGTTTAAGAGTTGGAAGTAGATTAGTAAAATCATCATTAGATGTCGATGAAATTCAGCCTATAATATTACCAAATAATTATTTTTCTCGTTTAATTATATTGAATTGTCATGAAAAGGTACTTCATAGTGGTGTAAATGAAACTTTAGTGCAAGTAAGAGGGAAATTTTGGATTTTAAAAGCCAGACGTTTTGTAAAATCTGTGTTACATGATTGTAGATTTTGTAAAAAATATAATGCTAAAGCTGGACACGAGATATCGGCTCCTCTTCCAGCTGACCGAGTGGAGAAAGCTCAACCATTTGAGGTAAGTGGCATAGATTTCGCTGGCCCTTTGTATTTAAAGGATGGTACAAAAGTGTATATTTCATTGTTTACCTGTGCAGTGACTCGAGGAGTCCATTTAGAATTGTTATCAAATTTAAGTGCAGAGTGTTTCATTCAAGCCTTACGTAGATTTTTTGCACGTAGGGGTATTTGTAGAGTTATATATTCTGATAATGCTAAAACCTTTAAGACTGCTGATCGTGAATTAAAATATTTGTATAAATTATGTAAAGATGAAAAGGTTCTAAATTTTCTTGGTAAAAATGGGTTTGAATGGAAATTTATTGTAGAAGGTGCTCCTTGGTGGGGCGGATTCTGGGAACGTTTGGTAAGATCTGTAAAAACTTGTTTAAAACGTATCTTAGGTAAAGCTTCTTTATATTATGAAGAACTGTATACTGTTTTAGTTGAAGTTGAAGCTGTTATTAATTCTAGACCTATAACGTATGTATACAATGAACCAAATGAACCTGATCCTCTTTCACCATCTCATTTTATAACTGGATCTAGATTGACTGTTTTACCTTCACCTGAATCTAAATTAGAATCTACAAGATCTCAATTGATTAAAAGATGGAAGCATAGGCAATTAATATTAGAGCATTTTTGGAAAAGGTTTTATAAAGAATATTTGTTCGAATTAAGATCAGTCATGTTTTCAAAAACTCCAAAGAATTCTCCCGTGTTTAAAATTAATGATGTTGTACTTGTACGAGAAGATAATGTGAAACGCTGTAACTGGAAAATAGGTAGGATTAAGGAATTATTTCATGGAAGAGATGATAGAATTAGATCTTGTGAGATTCAGTTGGATAAGGGTGTTGTTAGAAGACCAATTGAAAGACTTTATAATCTTGAAGTTCAATAAAATTGATGCATCCGTAGACGGATGCATGGGGGGGAGTGTTAAGTTTAGGATTGTGTATCCATAGATCGCCAATAGATGGCGGTAGTGTTTGTTTGTAAAAGGAAACTGTGATGTCAATTATGTATATGTATCAGTTCGTCTTTGGTGTTCGTGAATAAATGTTGTGTAGAAGAACGCTCCTCTGTTTATTACTTTAACTGCGATCCAGTCTGTTTATTAGAGATTTACACATATTTTGTTTAGAGTGTGTGTGAGAGTGTGTGAATGAGTGTGAGTGAGAGAGTGTGTGTTTGAGAGAGTGTGTAA
>NC_140781.1:203155095-203157595 GCF_044657685.1 Stegodyphus dumicola
TGAGTGTGTGTGTGAGTGAGTGTGAATGTGTGTGAGAGTGTGAGAGTGTGTGAGTGTGTGTGAGTGTGTGTGAGAGTGTGTGAGAGTGTGTGAGTGTGTGTGAGAGTGCGTGAGTGTGTGTGAGAGTGTGTGAGTGTGTGTGAGAGTCTGTGAGAGTGTGTGAGACTGTGTGGGTGTGAGAGTGTGCGAGACTGTGTAAGTGTGTGTGAGTGTGCATGAAAAAGTGTGAGTGAGAGAGTGTGTGTGAGAGTGTGTGAGTGTGTGTGAGTTTGTGAGTGTGTGTGAGAGTGTGTGAGTGTGTGAGAGTTTGTGAGTGTGTGTGAGAGTGTGTGAGTGTGTGAGAGTGTGTGAGTGTGTGTGTAAAAGTGTGCGTGAGAGTGTGTGTGAAAGTGTGTAAGTGTGTGTGAGTGTGCATGAATAATTGTGAGTGAGTGTGTGTGTGTGAGAGAGTGTGTGAGTGTGTGTGTGAGAGTGTGTGAGTGTGTGAATGAGTGTGAGTGAGTGTGTGAGTGTGTGTGAGAGTGTGTGAGTGTGTGTGAGAGTATGTGAGAGTGTGTGAGTGTGTGAGTGTGTGTGAGTGTGTGTGAGAGTGTGTGAGTGTGTGTGTGAGAGTGTGTGAGAGTGTGTGAGTGTGTGTGAGTGTGTGTGAGAGTGTGTGAGTGTGTGTGAGAGTGTGTGAGTGTGTGTGATTGAGTGTGAGTGAAAGTGTGTGTGTGAGAGTGTGTAAGAGTGTGTGAGAGTGTCTGAGTGTGTGTGAGAGTGTTAGAGTGTGTGAGAGTGTGTGAATGAGTGAGTGAGAGAGTGTGTGTGTGAGAGTGTGTGAGTGTGTGTGAATGAGTGTGAGTGAGAGAGTGTGTGAGTGTGTGTGAGAGTGTTTGAGTGTGTGGGAGTGTGTGAGAGTGTGTGTGAGTGTGTGTGAGAGTGTGTGTGAGTGTGTGTGAGAGTGTGTGTGAGTGTGTGAGTGTGTGAGTATGTGTGATAGAGTGTGTGAGAGTGTGTGAGAGTGTGTGAGTGTGCGTAAGAGTGTGTGAGTGTGTGAGTGTGTGTGAGAGTGTGTGAGTGTGTGTGAGTGTGTGTGAGAGTGTGTGAGAGTGTGAGAGTGTGTGAGTGTGTGTGAGAGTGTGTGAGTATGTGTGAGAGTGTGTGTGAGTGTGTGTGAGAGAGAGAGTGTGTGAGAGTGTGTGAGTGTGTGTGAGTGTGTGAGAGTGTGAATGAGTGTGAATGAGAGAGTGTGTGTGAGAGTGTGTGAGTGTGTGAGAGAGTGTGTGAGTGTCTGTGAGAGTGTGTGAGTGTGTGTGTGAGTGTGTGAGTGTGTGTGAGTGTGTGTGAGAGTGTTAGAGTGTGTGAGAGTGTGTGAGTGTTTGAGAGTGTGAGAGTGTGTGAGTGTGTGTGAGTGTGTGTGAGAGTGTGTGAGAGTGTGTGAGTGTGTGGGTGAGAGGGTGTGTGTGTGAGAGTGTTAGAGTGTGTGTGAGAGTGTCTGAGAGTGTGAGAGTGTGTGAGAGTGTGAGAGTGTGTGTGAGAGCGTGTGAGAGTGTGTGAGAGTGTGTGAGTGTGTGTGAGTGTGAGAGTGTGTGTGAGAGCGTGTGAGAGTGTGAGAGTGTGTGAGAGTGTGTGAGTGTGTGTGAGTGTGTGAGAGTGTGTGAGAGTGTGAGTGTGTGAGAGTGTGTGAGTGTGTGTGAGAGTGTGTGGGTGTGAGAGTTTGGGAGTGTGTGAGAGTGTGTGAGAGTGAGAGTGTGTGAGTGTGTGTGAGAGTGTGAGAGTGTGTGAGGGTGTGAGTATGTGTGAGAGTGTGTGTGAGAGTGTGTGAGTGTGTGGGTGTGAGAGTGTGTGAGTGTGTGTGAGAGTGTGTGAGTGTGTGTGAATGAGTGTGAGTGAGAGTGTGAGTGTGTGAGAAAGTGTGTAAGAGTGTGTGAGTGTGTGTGAGTGTGTGAGTGTGTGAGTGTGTGTGAGAGTGTGTGAGAGTGTGTGAGTGTGTGTGAGAGTGTGTGAGAGTGTGTGAGTATGTGGGTGTGAGGGTGTGTGAGAGTGTGTGAGTATGTGTGAGAGTGTGTGAGTGTGTGTGAGTGTGTGTGAGAGTGTTAGAGTGTGTGAGAGTGTGTGAGTGTGTGTGAGAGTGTGTGAGAGTGTGTGTGAGAGTGTGAGTGTGTGAGTGTGTGTGAGTGTGTGTGAGAGTGTGTGAGTGTCTGTGAGAGTGTGTGAGTGTGTGTGTGAGTGTGTGAGTGTGTGTGAGAGTGTTAGAGTGTGTGAGAGTGTGTCAGTGTGTGAGAGTGTGAGAGTGTGTGAGTGTGTGTGAGTGTGTGAGAGTGTGTGAGTGTGTGAGTGTGTGGGTGAGAGGGTGTGTGTGTGAGAGTGTTAGAGTGTGTGTGAGAGTGTGTGTGAGAGTGTCTGAGAGTGTGAGAGTGTGTGAGAGTGTGAGAGTGTGTGTGAGAGCGTGTGAGAGTGTGAGAGTGTGTGAGAGTGTGTGAGAGTGTGTGAGTGTGTGTGAGTGTGTGAGAGTGTG
>NC_140781.1:203162595-203172595 GCF_044657685.1 Stegodyphus dumicola
TGAGTGTGTGTGAGTGATTGAGTGTGTGTGAGAGTGTGTGAGAGTCTGTGAGTGTGTGTGAGAATGTGTGAGAGTGTGTGACTATGTGGGTGTGAGGGTGTGTGAGAGTGTGTGAGTATGTGTGAGAGTGTGTGAGTGTGTGTGAGTGTGTGTGAGAGTGTTAGAGTGTGTGAGAGTGTGTGAGTGTGTGTGAGAGTGTGTGAGAGTGTGTGTGAGAGTGTGAGTGTGTGAGTGTGTGTGAGTGTGTGTGAGTGTGTGTGAGAGTGTGTGAGTGTGTGGGTGTGTGAGAGTGTGTGTGTGTGTGGGTGAGAGTGTTAGAGTGTGTGTGAATGTGTGAGTGTGTGTGAGTGTGTGTGAGAGTGTGTGAGTGTGTCTGAGAGTGTGAGAGTGTGTGAGTGTGTGAGAGTGTGTGTGAGAGTGTGTGAGTGTGTGTGAGTGTGTGTGGGAGTGTGTGAGAGTGTGTGAGTGTGTGTGAGAGTGTGTGGGTGTGAGAGTGTGTGAGTGTGTGTGAATGAGTGTGTGTGTGAGAGAGTGTAAGAGTGTGTGAGTATGTGGGTGTGAGGGTGTGTGAGAGTGTGTGAGTATGTGGGTGTGAGGGTGTGTGAGAGTGTGTGTGAGAGTGTGAGTGTGTGTGAGTGTGTGTGAGTGTGTGTGAGAGTGTGTGAGTGTGTGGGTGTGTGAGAGTGTGTGAGTGTGTGTGAGAGTGTGGGTGAGAGGGTGTCTGTGTGAGAGTGTTAGAGTGTGTGTGAATGTGTGAGTGTGTGTGAGTGTGTGTGAGAGTGTGTGAGTGTGTCTGAGAGTGTGAGAGTGTGTGAGTGTGTGAGAGTGTGTGTGAGAGTGTGTGAGTGTGTGTGAGTGTGTGTGAGTGTGTGGGTGTGTGAGAGTGTTTGAATGTGTGTGAGAGTGTGTGAGTGTGTGGGTGAGAGGGTGTGTGTGTGAGAGTGTGTGATTGTGAGTGTGTGTGAGAGTGTGTGAGTGTGTGTGAGAGTGTGTGTGAGATTGTGTGTGTGTGTGTGTGAGAGTGTGTGAGTGTGTGTGAGTGTGTGTGAGTGTGTGGGTGTGTGAGAGTGTTTGAATGTGTGTGAGAGTGTGTGAGTGTGTGGGTGAGAGGGTGTGTGTGTGAGAGTGTGTGATTGTGAGTGTGTGTGAGAGTGTGTGAGTGTGTGTGAGAGTGTGTGTGAGATTGTGTGTGTGTGTGTGTGAGAGTGTGTGAGTGTGTGTAAGAGTGTGTGTGAGAGTGTGTGTGAGAGTGTGTCAGTGTGTGGGTGTGAGAGTGTGAGTGTGTGTGTGAGAGTGTGTGTGAGTGTGTGAGTGTGTGTGAGAGTGTGTGAGAGTGTGTGAGTGTGTGTGAGAATGTGTGAGTGTGTGTGAGAGTGTGTGAGTGTGTGGGTGTGAGTGTGTGAGTGTGTGTGAGAGTGTGTGAGTGTGTGTGAATGAGTGTGAGTGAGAGAGTGTGTGTTTGAGAGAGTGTGTGAGAGTGTGTGAGTGTGTGGGTGTGTGAGAGTGTTTGAATGTGTGTGAGAGTGTGTGAGTGTGTGGGTGAGAGGGTGTGTGTGTGAGAGTGTGTGAGAGTGTGTGAGTGTGTGTGAATGAGTGTGAGTGAGAGAGTGTGAGTGAGAGAGTGTGTGTGTGAGAGTGTGTGAGTGTGTGTGAAAGTGTGTGAGTGTGTGTGAGTGTGTGTGAGAGTGTGTGAGAGTGTGTCAGTGTGTGGGTGTGTGGGTGTGAGAGTGTGAGAGTGTGTGTGAGTGTGTGAGTGTGTGTGAGAGTGTGCGAGTATGTGTGAGAGTGTGTGGGTGTGTGTGAGTGTGTGTGAGAGTGTGGCTGTGAGAGTGTGTGAGTATGTGTGAGAGTGTGTGATTGTGTGTGAATGTGTGTGAGAGTGTGTGAATGTGTGTGAGAGTGTGTGAGTGTGTGTGAGAGTGTGTGAGAGTGTGTGAGTATGTGGCTGTGAGAGTGTGTTAGAGTGTGTGAATGAGTGTGAATGAGAGAGTGTGTGTGTGAGTGTGTGTGAGAGTGTGTGAGTGTGTGTGAGATTGTGTGAGTATGTGGGTGTGAGTGTGTGTGAGTGTGTGGGTGTGAGAGTGTGTGAGTGTGAGAGAGTGTGTGAGTGTGTAAGAGTGTGTGAGTGTGTGTGAGAGTGTGAGAGTGTGTGAGTGTGCGAGTGTGTGTGAGAGTGTGCGAGTATGTGTGAGAGTGTGAGAGTGTGTGAGTGTGTGTGTGTGAGAGTGTGTGAGAGTGTGTGAGTGTGTGTGAGAGTGTGTGAGTGTGTGTGTGAGTGTGTGTGAGTGTGTGTGAGAGTGTGAGAGTGTGTGAGTGTGTGTGAGTGTGTGTGAGAGTGTGTGAGAGTGCGTGAGTGTGTGTGAGAGTGTGTGAGAGAGTGTGTGAGTGTGTGTGAGAGTCTGTGAGAGTGTGTGAGACTGTGTGGGTGTGAGAGTGTGCGAGACTGTGTAAGTGTGTGTGAGTGTGCATGAATAAGTGTGAGTGAGAGAGTGTGTGTGTGAGAGTGTGTGAGTGTGTGTGAGTTTGTGAGTGTGTGTGAGAGTGTGTGAGTGTGTGTGAGAGTTTGTGAGTGTTTGTGAGAGTGTGTGAGTGTGTGTGAGTGTGTGAGAGTGTGTGAGTGTGTGTGTAAAAGTGTGCGTGAGAGTGTGTGTGAAAGTGTGTAAGTGTGTGTGAGTGTGCATGAATAATTGTGAGTGAGTGTGTGTGTGTGTGAGAGAGTGTGTGAGTGTGTGTGTGAGAGTGTGTGAGTGTGTGAATGAGTGTGAGTGAGTGTGTGAGTGTGTGTGAGAGTGTGTGAGTGTGTGTGAGTGAGAGTGTGTGTGAGAGTGTGTGAGTGTGTGTGAGTGTGTGTGAGAGTATGTGAGAGTGTGTGAGAGTGTGAGTGTGTGTGAGTGTGTGTGAGAGTGTGTGAGTGTGTGTGTGAGAGTGTGTGAGAGTGTGTGAGTGTGTGTGAGTGTGTGTGAGAGTGTGTGAGTGTGTGTGAGAGTGTGTGAGTGTGTGTGATTGAGTGTGAGTGAAAGTGTGTGTGTGAGAGTGTGTGAGTATGTGTGAGAGTGTGTGTGAGTGTGTGTAAGAGTGTGTGAGAGTGTCTGAGTGTGTGTGAGAGTGTGTGAATGAGTGAGTGAGAGAGTGTGTGTGTGAGAATGTGTGAGTGTGTGTGAATGAGTGTGAGTGAGAGAGTGTGTGAGTGTGTGTGAGAGTGTTTGAGTGTGTGGGAGTGTGTGAGAGTGTGTGTGAGTGTGTGTGAGAGTGTGTGTGAGAGTGTGTGTGAGTGTGTGAGTGTGTGAGTATGTGTGATAGAGTGTGTGAGACTGTGTGAGTGTGCGTGAGAGTGTGTGAGTGTGTGAGTGTGTGTGAGAGTGTGTGAGTGTGTGTGAGTGTGTGTGAGAGTGTGTGAGAGTGTGAGAGTGTGTGAGTGTGTGTGAGAGTGTGTGAGTATGTGTGAGAGTGTGTGTGAGTGTGTGTGAGAGAGAGAGTGTGTGAGAGTGTGTGAGTGTGTGAGAGTGTGAATGAGTGTGAATGAGAGAGTGTGTGTGAGAGTGTGTGAGTGTGTGAGAGAGTGTGTGAGTGTCTGTGAGAGTGTGTAAGTGTGTGTGTGAGTGTGTGAGTGTGTGTGAGTGTGTGTGAGAGTGTTAGAGTGTGTGAGAGTGTGTGAGTGTGTGAGAGTGTGAGAGTGTGTGTGAGAGCATGTGAGAGTGTGAGAGTGTGTGAGAGTGTGTGAGTGTGTGTGAGTGTGTGAGAGTGTGTGAGAGTGTGAGTGTGTGAGAGTGTGTGAGAATGTGTGAGTGTGTGTGAGAGTGTGTGGGTGTGAGTGTTTGGGAGTGTGTGAGAGTGTGTGAGAGTGAGAGTGTGTGAGTGTGTGTGAGAGTGTGAGAGTGTGTGAGGGTGTGAGTATGTGTGAGAGTGTGTGTGAGAGTGTGTGAGTGTGTGGGTGTGAGAGTGTGTGAGTGTGTGTGAGAGTGTGTGAGTGTGTGTGAATGAGTGTGAGTGAGAGTGTGTGTGTGTGAGAAAGTGTGTAAGAGTGTGTGAGTGTGTGTGAGTGTGTGAGTGTGTGAGTGTGTGTGAGAGTGTGTGAGAGTGTGTGAGTGTGTGTGAGAGTGTGTGAGAGTGTGTGAGTATGTGGGTGTGAGGGTGTGTGAGAGTGTGTGAGTATGTGTGAGAGTGTGTGAGTGTGTGTGAGAGTGTTAGAGTGTGTGAGAGTGTGTGAGTGTGTGTGAGAGTGTGTGAGAGTGTGTGTGAGAGTGTGAGTGTGTGAGTGTGTGTGAGAGTGTGTGAGTGTCTGTGAGAGTGTGTGAGTGTGTGTGTGAGTGTGTGAGTGTGTGTGAGTGTGTGTGAGAGTGTTAGAGTGTGTGAGTGTGTGAAAGTGTGAGAGTGTGTGAGTGTGTGTGAGTGTGTGAGAGTGTGTGAGTGTGTGAGTGTGTGGGTGAGAGGGTGTGTGTGTGAGAGTGTTAGAGTGTGTGTGAGAGTGTGTGTGAGAGTGTCTGAGAGTGTGAGAGTGTGTGAGAGTGTGAGAGTGTGTGTGAGAGCGTGTGAGAGTGTGAGAGTGTGTGAGAGTGTGTGAGTGTGTGTGAGTGTGTGAGAGTGTGTGAGAGTGTGAGTGTGTGAGAGTGTGTGAGAATGTGTGAGTGTGTGTGAGAGTGTGTGGGTGTGAGAGTTTGGGAGTGTGTGAGAGTGTGTGAGAGTGAGAGTGTGTGAGTGTGTGTGAGAGTGTGAGAGTGTGTGAGGGTGTGAGTATGTGTGAGAGTGTGTGTGAGAGTGTGTGAGTGTGTGGGTGTGAGAGTGTGTGAGTGTGTGTGAGAGTGTGTGAGTGTGTGTGAATGAGTGTGAGTGAGAGTGTGTGTGTGTGAGAAAGTGTGTAAGAGTGTGTGAGTGTGTGTGAGTGTGTGAGTGTGTGTGAGAGTGTGTGAGAGTGTGTGAGTGTGTGTGAGAGTGTGTGAGAGTGTGTGAGTATGTGGGTGTGAGGGTGTGTGAGAGTGTGTGAGTATGTGTGAGAGTGTGTGAGTGTGTGTGAGTGTGTGTGAGAGTGTTAGAGTGTGTGAGAGTGTGTGAGTGTGTGTGAGAGTGTGTGAGAGTGTGTGTGAGAGTGTGAGTGTGTGAGTGTGTGTGAGAGTGTGTGAGTGTGTGGGTGTGTGAGAGTGTGTGAGTGTGTGAAAGTGTGTGAGTGTGTGGGTGAGAGGGTGTCTGTGTGAGAGTGTTAGAGTGTGTGAGAATGTGTGAGTGTGTGTGAGTGTGTGTGAGAGTGTGTGAGTGTGTCTGAGAGTGTGAGAGTGTGTGAGTGTGTGAGAGTGTGTGTGAGAGTGTGTGAGTGTGTGTGAGTGTGTGTGGGAGTGTGGGAGAGTGTGTGAGTGTGTGTGAGAGTGTGTGGGTGTGAGAGTGTGTGTGAATGAGTGTGTGTGTGAGAGAGTGTAAGAGTGTGTGAGTGTGTGAGAGTGTGTGAGAGTGTGTGAGTATGTGGGTGTGAGGGTGTGTGAGAGTGTGTGAGTATGTGGGTGTGAGGGTGTGTGAGAGTGTGTGAATGAGTGTGAATGAGAGAGTGTGTATGTGAGACTGTGAGAGTGTGTGAGTGTGTGTGAGAGTGTGTGAGTGTGTGGGTGTGTGAGAGTGTTTGAATGTGTGTGAGAGTGTGTGAGTGTGTGGGTGAGAGGGTGTGTGTGTGAGAGTGTTTGAATGTGTGTGAGAGTGTGTGAGTGTGTGGGTGAGAGGGTGTGTGTGTGAGAGTGTGTGAGTGTGAGTGTGTTTGAGAGTGTGTGAGTGTGTGTGAGAGTGTGTGAGTGTGTGTGAGAGTGTGTGTGAGTGTGTGTGAGAGTGTGTGTGAGTGTGTGTGAGAGTGTGTGAGAGTGTGTGTGAGAGTGTGTGTGAGAGTGTGTGAGAGTGTGTCAGTGTGTGGGTGTGTGGGTGTGAGAGTGTGAGTGTGTGTGTGAGAGTGTGTGTGAGTGTGTGAGAGTGTGTGAGTGTGTGTGAGAGTGTGTGAGAGTGTGTGAGTGTGTGTGAGAGTGTGTGAGTGTGTGTGAATGAGTGTGAGTGAGAGAGTGTGTGTTTGACAGAGTGTGTAAGAGTGTGTGAGTGTGTGTGAGAGTGTGTGAGAGTGTGTGAGTGAGTGTGAGTGAGAGAGTGTGTGTGTGAGAGAGTGTGTAAGAGTGTGTGAGTGTGTGTGAGAGTGTGTGAGCGTGTGTAAGAGTGTGTGTGAGAGTGTGTGAGAGTGTGTGTGAGTGTGTGTGAGAGTGTGTGAGTGTGTGTGAGCGTGTGTGAGAGTGTGTGAGTATGTGGGTGTGAGGGTGTGTGAATGATAGTGTGTTTATGTGAGTGTGTGTGAGAGTGTGTGAGTGTGTGTGAGAGTGTGTGAGAGTGTGTGAGTGTGTGTGAATGAGTGTGAGTGAGAGAGTGTGAGTGAGAGAGTGTGTGTGTGAGAGAGTGTGAGTGTGTGTGAAAGTGTGTGTGAGAGTGTGTGTGAGAGTGTGTGAGAGTGTGTCAGTGTGTGGGTGTGTGGGTGTGAGAGTGTGAGAGTGTGTGTGAGTGTGCGAGTGTGTGTGAGAGTGTGCGAGTATGTGTGAGAGTGTGTGAGTGTGTGTGAGAGTGTGTGAGTGTGTGGGTGTGAGAGTGTGTGAGTATGTGTGAGAGTGTGTGATTGTGTGTGAATGTGTGTGAGAGTGTGTGAATGTGTGTGAGAGTGTGTGAGTATGTGGCTGTGAGAGTGTGTTAGAGTGTGTGAATGAGTGTGAATGAGAGTGTGTGTGTGAGTGTGTGTGAGAGTGTGTGAGTGTGCGTGAGAGTGTGTGAGTGTGTGTGAGAGTGTGAGAGAGTGTGAGTGTTATTGTGTGTGAGTGTGTGTGAGAGTGTGTGAGTGTGTGTGAGTGTGTGTGAGAGTGTGTGAGCGTGTGTGAGAATGTGTGAGTATGTGGGTGTGAGGGTGTGTGAATGAGAGAGTGTGTATGTGAGAGTGTGTGAGAGTGTGTGAGTATGTGGGTGTGAGGGTGTGTGAGAGTGTGTGAGTATGTGTGAGAGTGTGTGAGTGTGTGTGTGAGAGTGTGAGTGTGTGAGTGTGTGTGAGTGTGTGTGAGAGTGTGTGAGTGTGTGGGTGTGTGAGAGTGTGTGAGTGTGTGTGAGAGTGTGTGAGAGTGTGTGAGTGTGTGGGTGAGAGGGTGTCTGTGTGAGAGTGTTAGAGTGTGTGAGAATGTGTGAGTGTGTGTGAGAGTGTGTGAGTGTGTCTGAGAGTGTGAGAGTGTGTGAGTGTGTGAGAGTGTGTGTGAGAGTGTGTGAGAGTGTGTGAGTGTGTGTGAGTGTGTGTGGGAGTGTGAGTGTGTGAGAGTGTGTGAGTGTGTGTGAGAGTGTGTGGGTGTGAGAGTGTGTGAGTGTGTGTGTGTGTGAGAGAGTGAAAGAGTATGTGAGTGTGTGAGAGTGTTTGAATGTGTGTGAGTGTGTGTGAGTGTGAGAGTGTGTGTGAGAGCGTGTGAGAGTGTGAGAGTGTGTGAGAGTGTGTGAGTGTGTGTGAGTGTGTGAGAGTGTGTGAGAGTGTGAGTGTGTGAGAGTGTGTGAGTGTGTGTGAGAGTGTGTGGGTGTGAGAGTTTGGGAGTGTGTGAGAGTGTGTGAGAGTGAGAGTGTGTGAGTGTGTGTGAGAGTGTGAGAGTGTGTGAGGGTGTGAGTATGTGTGAGAGTGTGTGTGAGAGTGTGTGAGTGTGTGGGTGTGAGAGTGTGTGAGTGTGTGTGAGAGTGTGTGAGTGTGTGTGAATGAGTGTGAGTGAGAGTGTGAGTGTGTGAGAAAGTGTGTAAGAGTGTGTGAGTGTGTGTGAGTGTGTGAGTGTGTGAGTGTGTGTGAGAGTGTGTGAGAGTGTGTGAGTGTGTGTGAGAGTGTGTGAGAGTGTGTGAGTATGTGGGTGTGAGGGTGTGTGAGAGTGTGTGAGTATGTGTGAGAGTGTGTGAGTGTGTGTGAGTGTGTGTGAGAGTGTTAGAGTGTGTGAGAGTGTGTGAGTGTGTGTGAGAGTGTGTGAGAGTGTGTGTGAGAGTGTGAGTGTGTGAGTGTGTGTGAGTGTGTGTGAGAGTGTGTGAGTGTCTGTGAGAGTGTGTGAGTGTGTGTGTGAGTGTGTGAGTGTGTGTGAGAGTGTTAGAGTGTGTGAGAGTGTGTCAGTGTGTGAGAGTGTGAGAGTGTGTGAGTGTGTGTGAGTGTGTGAGAGTGTGTGAGTGTGTGAGTGTGTGGGTGAGAGGGTGTGTGTGTGAGAGTGTTAGAGTGTGTGTGAGAGTGTGTGTGAGAGTGTCTGAGAGTGTGAGAGTGTGTGAGAGTGTGAGAGTGTGTGTGAGAGCGTGTGAGAGTGTGAGAGTGTGTGAGAGTGTGTGAGAGTGTGTGAGTGTGTGTGAGTGTGTGAGAGTGTGTGAGAGTGTGAGTGTGTGAGAGTGTGTGAGAATGTGTGAGTGTGTGTGAGAGTGTGTGGGTGTGAGAGTTTGGGAGTGTGTGAGAGTGTGTGAGAGTGAGAGTGTGTGAGTGTGTGTGAGAGTGTGAGAGTGTGTGAGGGTGTGAGTATGTGTGAGAGTGTGTGTGAGAGTGTGTGAGTGTGTGGGTGTGAGAGTGTGTGAGTGTGTGTGAATGAGTGTGAGTGAGAGTGTGTGTGTGTGAGAAAGTGTGTAAGAGTGTGTGAGTGTGTGTGAGTGTGTGAGTGTGTGTGAGAGTGTGTGAGAGTGTGTGAGTGTGTGTGAGAGTGTGTGAGAGTGTGTGAGTATGTGGGTGTGAGGGTGTGTGAGAGTGTGTGAGTATGTGTGAGAGTGTGTGAGTGTGTGTGAGTGTGTGTGAGAGTGTTAGAGTGTGTGAGTGTGTGAGAGTGTGTGAGAGTGTGTGTGAGAGTGTGAGTGTGTGAGTGTGTGTGAGAGTGTGTGAGTGTGTGGGTGTGTGAGAGTGTGTGAGTGTGTGAGAGTGTGTGAGTGTGTGGGTGAGAGGGTGTCTGTGTGAGAGTGTTAGAGTGTGTGAGAATGTGTGAGTGTGTGTGAGAGTGTGTGAGTGTGTCTGAGAGTGTGAGAGTGTGTGAGTGTGTGAGAGTGTGTGTGAGAGTGTGTGAGAGTGTGTGAGTGTGTGTGAGTGTGTGTGAGTGTGTGTGGGAGTGTGTGAGAGTGTGTGAGTGTGTGTGAGAGTGTGTGGGTGTGAGAGTGTGTGAGTGTGTGTGAATGAGTGTGTGTGTGAGAGAGTGTAAGAGTGTGTGAGTGTGTGAGAGTGTGTGAGAGTGTGTGAGTATGTGGGTGTGATGGTGTGTGAGAGTGTGTGAGTATGTGGGTGTGAGGGTGTGTGAGAGTGTGTGAATGAGTGTGAATGAGAGAGTGTGTATGTGAGACTGTGAGAGTGTGTGAGTGTGTTTGAGTGTGTGTGAGAGTGTGTGAGTGTGTGGGTGTGTGAGAGTGTTTGAATGTGTGTGAGAGTGTGTGAGTGTGTGGGTGAGAGGGTGTGTGTGAGAGTGTTTGAATGTGTGTGAGAGTGTGTGAGTGTGTGGGTGAGAGGGTGTGTGTGTGAGAGTGTGTGAGTGTGAGTGTGTGTGAGAGTGTGTGAGTGTGTGTGAGAGTGTGTGAGTGTGTGTGAGAGTGTGTGTGAGTGTGTGTGAGAGTGTGTGTGAGTGTGTGTGAGAGTGTGTGAGTGTGTGTGAGTGTGTGTGAGAGAGTGAGTGTGTGTGAGAGTGTGTGTGAGAGTGTGTGAGTGTGTGGGTGTGAGAGTGTGTGAATGAGTGTGAATGAGAGAGTGTGTGTTACAGTGTGTGAGAGTGTGTGAGTGTGTGTAAGAGTGAGAGTGTGTGTGAGAGTGTGTGAGTGTGTGTGAGAGTGTGTGAATGAGTGTGTGTGAATGAGTGTGAGTGAGAGAGTGTGTGTGTGAGAGAGTGTGTAAGAGTGTGTGAGTGTGTGTGAGTGATTGAGTGTGTGTAAGAGTGTGTGAGAGTGTGTGAGTGTGTGTGAGAGTGTGTGAGAGTGTGTGAGTATGTGGGTGTGAGGGTGTGTGAGAGTGTGTGAGTATGTGTGAGAGTGTGTGAGTGTG
>NC_140781.1:203177595-203187595 GCF_044657685.1 Stegodyphus dumicola
TGTGTGAGAGTGTGTGAGATTCTGTGAGTGTGTGTGAGAATGTGTGAGAATGTGTGAGAGTGTGTGACTATGTGGGTGTGAGGGTGTGTGAGAGTGTGTGAGTATGTGTGAGAGTGTGTGAGTGTGTGTGAGTGTGTGTGAGAGTGTTAGAGTGTGTGAGAGTGTGTGAGTGTGTGTGAGAGTGTGTGAGAGTGTGTGTGAGAGTGTGAGTGTGTGAGTGTGTGTGAGTGTGTGTGAGTGTGTGTGAGAGTGTGTGAGTGTGTGGGTGTGTGAGAGTGTGTGTGTGTGTGGGTGAGAGTGTTAGAGTGTGTGTGAATGTGTGAGTGTGTGTGAGTGTGTGTGAGAGTGTGTGAGTGTGTCTGAGAGTGTGAGAGTGTGTGAGTGTGTGAGACTGTGTGTGAGAGTGTGTGAGTGTGTGTGAGTGTGTGTGGGAGTGTGTGAGAGTGTGTGAGTGTGTGTGAGAGTGTGTGGGTGTGAGAGTGTGTGAGTGTGTGTGAATGAGTGTGTGTGTGAGAGAGTGTAAGAGTGTGTGAGTATGTGGGTGTGAGGGTGTGTGAGAGTGTGTGAGTATGTGGGTGTGAGGGTGTGTGAGAGTGTGTGTGAGAGTGTGAGTGTGTGTGAGTGTGTGTGAGTGTGTGTGAGAGTGTGTGAGTGTGTGGGTGTGTGAGAGTGTGTGAGTGTGTGTGAGAGTGTGGGTGAGAGGGTGTCTGTGTGAGAGTGTTAGAGTGTGTGTGAATGTGTGAGTGTGTGTGAGTGTGTGTGAGAGTGTGTGAGTGTGTCTGAGAGTGTGAGAGTGTGTGAGTGTGTGAGAGTGTGTGTGAGAGTGTGTGAGTGTGTGTGAGTGTGTGTGAGTGTGTGGGTGTGTGAGAGTGTTTGAATGTGTGTGAGAGTGTGTGAGTGTGTGGGTGAGAGGGTGTGTGTGTGAGAGTGTGTGATTGTGAGTGTGTGTGAGAGTGTGTGAGTGTGTGTGAGAGTGTGTGTGAGATTGTGTGTGTGTGTGTGTGAGAGTGTGTGAGTGTGTGTAAGAGTGTGTGTGAGAGTGTGTGTGAGAGTGTGTCAGTGTGTGGGTGTGAGAGTGTGAGTGTGTGTGTGAGAGTGTGTGTGAGTGTGTGAGTGTGTGTGAGAGTGTGTGAGAGTGTGTGAGTGTGTGTGAGAATGTGTGAGTGTGTGTGAGAGTGTGTGAGTGTGTGGGTGTGAGTGTGTGAGTGTGTGTGAGAGTGTGTGAGTGTGTGTGAATGAGTGTGAGTGAGAGAGTGTGTGTTTGAGAGAGTGTGTGAGAGTGTGTGAGTGTGTGGGTGTGTGAGAGTGTTTGAATGTGTGTGAGAGTGTGTGAGTGTGTGGGTGAGAGGGTGTGTGTGTGAGAGTGTGTGAGAGTGTGTGAGTGTGTGTGAATGAGTGTGAGTGAGAGAGTGTGAGTGAGAGAGTGTGTGTGTGAGAGTGTGTGAGTGTGTGTGAAAGTGTGTGAGTGTGTGTGAGTGTGTGTGAGAGTGTGTGAGAGTGTGTCAGTGTGTGGGTGTGTGGGTGTGAGAGTGTGAGAGTGTGTGTGAGTGTGTGAGTGTGTGTGAGAGTGTGCGAGTATGCGTGAGAGTGTGTGGGTGTGTGTGAGTGTGTGTGAGAGTGTGGCTGTGAGAGTGTGTGAGTATGTGTGAGAGTGTGTGATTGTGTGTGAATGTGTGTGAGAGTGTGTGAATGTGTGTGAGAGTGTGTGAGTGTGTGTGAGAGTGTGTGAGAGTGTGTGAGTATGTGGCTGTGAGAGTGTGTTAGAGTGTGTGAATGAGTGTGAATGAGAGAGTGTGTGTGTGAGTGTGTGTGAGAGTGTGTGAGTGTGTGTGAGATTGTGTGAGTATGTGGGTGTGAGTGTGTGTGAGTGTGTGGGTGTGAGAGTGTGTGAGTGTGAGAGAGTGTGTGAGTGTGTAAGAGTGTGTGAGTGTGTGTGAGAGTGTGAGAGTGTGTGAGTGTGCGAGTGTGTGTGAGAGTGTGCGAGTATGTGTGAGAGTGTGAGAGTGTGTGAGTGTGTGTGTGTGAGAGTGTGTGAGAGTGTGTGAGTGTGTGTGAGAGTGTGTGAGTGTGTGTGTGAGTGTGTGTGAGTGTGTGTGAGAGTGTGAGAGTGTGTGAGTGTGTGTGAGTGTGTGTGAGAGTGTGTGAGAGTGTGTGAGTGTGTGTGAGAGTGCGTGAGTGTGTGTGAGAGTGTGTGAGAGAGTGTGTGAGTGTGTGTGAGAGTCTGTGAGAGTGTGTGAGACTGTGTGGGTGTGAGAGTGTGCGAGACTGTGTAAGTGTGTGTGAGTGTGCATGAATAAGTGTGAGTGAGAGAGTGTGTGTGTGAGAGTGTGTGAGTGTGTGTGAGTTTGTGAGTGTGTGTGAGAGTGTGTGAGTGTGTGTGAGAGTTTGTGAGTGTTTGTGAGAGTGTGTGAGTGTGTGTGAGTGTGTGAGAGTGTGTGAGTGTGTGTGTAAAAGTGTGCGTGAGAGTGTGTGTGAAAGTGTGTAAGTGTGTGTGAGTGTGCATGAATAATTGTGAGTGAGTGTGTGTGTGTGTGAGAGAGTGTGTGAGTGTGTGTGTGAGAGTGTGTGAGTGTGTGAATGAGTGTGAGTGAGTGTGTGAGTGTGTGTGAGAGTGTGTGAGTGTGTGTGAGTGAGAGTGTGTGTGAGAGTGTGTGAGTGTGTGTGAGTGTGTGTGAGAGTATGTGAGAGTGTGTGAGAGTGTGAGTGTGTGTGAGTGTGTGTGAGAGTGTGTGAGTGTGTGTGTGAGAGTGTGTGAGAGTGTGTGAGTGTGTGTGAGTGTGTGTGAGAGTGTGTGAGTGTGTGTGAGAGTGTGTGAGTGTGTGTGATTGAGTGTGAGTGAAAGTGTGTGTGTGAGAGTGTGTGAGTATGTGTGAGAGTGTGTGTGAGTGTGTGTAAGAGTGTGTGAGAGTGTCTGAGTGTGTGTGAGAGTGTGTGAATGAGTGAGTGAGAGAGTGTGTGTGTGAGAATGTGTGAGTGTGTGTGAATGAGTGTGAGTGAGAGAGTGTGTGAGTGTGTGTGAGAGTGTTTGAGTGTGTGGGAGTGTGTGAGAGTGTGTGTGAGTGTGTGTGAGAGTGTGTGTGAGAGTGTGTGTGAGTGTGTGAGTGTGTGAGTATGTGTGATAGAGTGTGTGAGACTGTGTGAGTGTGCGTGAGAGTGTGTGAGTGTGTGAGTGTGTGTGAGAGTGTGTGAGTGTGTGTGAGTGTGTGTGAGAGTGTGTGAGAGTGTGAGAGTGTGTGAGTGTGTGTGAGAGTGTGTGAGTATGTGTGAGAGTGTGTGTGAGTGTGTGTGAGAGAGAGAGTGTGTGAGAGTGTGTGAGTGTGTGAGAGTGTGAATGAGTGTGAATGAGAGAGTGTGTGTGAGAGTGTGTGAGTGTGTGAGAGAGTGTGTGAGTGTCTGTGAGAGTGTGTAAGTGTGTGTGTGAGTGTGTGAGTGTGTGTGAGTGTGTGTGAGAGTGTTAGAGTGTGTGAGAGTGTGTGAGTGTGTGAGAGTGTGAGAGTGTGTGTGAGAGCATGTGAGAGTGTGAGAGTGTGTGAGAGTGTGTGAGTGTGTGTGAGTGTGTGAGAGTGTGTGAGAGTGTGAGTGTGTGAGAGTGTGTGAGAATGTGTGAGTGTGTGTGAGAGTGTGTGGGTGTGAGAGTTTGGGAGTGTGTGAGAGTGTGTGAGAGTGAGAGTGTGTGAGTGTGTGTGAGAGTGTGAGAGTGTGTGAGGGTGTGAGTATGTGTGAGAGTGTGTGTGAGAGTGTGTGAGTGTGTGGGTGTGAGAGTGTGTGAGTGTGTGTGAGAGTGTGTGAGTGTGTGTGAATGAGTGTGAGTGAGAGTGTGTGTGTGTGAGAAAGTGTGTAAGAGTGTGTGAGTGTGTGTGAGTGTGTGAGTGTGTGTGAGAGTGTGTGAGAGTGTGTGAGTGTGTGTGAGAGTGTGTGAGAGTGTGTGAGTATGTGGGTGTGAGGGTGTGTGAGAGTGTGTGAGTATGTGTGAGAGTGTGTGAGTGTGTGTGAGAGTGTTAGAGTGTGTGAGAGTGTGTGAGTGTGTGTGAGAGTGTGTGAGAGTGTGTGTGAGAGTGTGAGTGTGTGAGTGTGTGTGAGAGTGTGTGAGTGTCTGTGAGAGTGTGTGAGTGTGTGTGTGAGTGTGTGAGTGTGTGTGAGTGTGTGTGAGAGTGTTAGAGTGTGTGAGTGTGTGAAAGTGTGAGAGTGTGTGAGTGTGTGTGAGTGTGTGAGAGTGTGTGAGTGTGTGAGTGTGTGTGAGAGTGTGTGGGTGTGAGAGTTTGGGAGTGTGTGAGAGTGTGTGAGAGTGAGAGTGTGTGAGTGTGTGTGAGAGTGTGAGAGTGTGTGAGGGTGTGAGTATGTGTGAGAGTGTGTGTGAGAGTGTGTGAGTGTGTGGGTGTGAGAGTGTGTGAGTGTGTGTGAGAGTGTGTGAGTGTGTGTGAATGAGTGTGAGTGAGAGTGTGTGTGTGTGAGAAAGTGTGTAAGAGTGTGTGAGTGTGTGTGAGTGTGTGAGTGTGTGTGAGAGTGTGTGAGAGTGTGTGAGTGTGTGTGAGAGTGTGTGAGAGTGTGTGAGTATGTGGGTGTGAGGGTGTGTGAGAGTGTGTGAGTATGTGTGAGAGTGTGTGAGTGTGTGTGAGTGTGTGTGAGAGTGTTAGAGTGTGTGAGAGTGTGTGAGTGTGTGTGAGAGTGTGTGAGAGTGTGTGTGAGAGTGTGAGTGTGTGAGTGTGTGTGAGAGTGTGTGAGTGTGTGGGTGTGTGAGAGTGTGTGAGTGTGTGAAAGTGTGTGAGTGTGTGGGTGAGAGGGTGTCTGTGTGAGAGTGTTAGAGTGTGTGAGAATGTGTGAGTGTGTGTGAGTGTGTGTGAGAGTGTGTGAGTGTGTCTGAGAGTGTGAGAGTGTGTGAGTGTGTGAGAGTGTGTGTGAGAGTGTGTGAGTGTGTGTGAGTGTGTGTGGGAGTGTGGGAGAGTGTGTGAGTGTGTGTGAGAGTGTGTGGGTGTGAGAGTGTGTGTGAATGAGTGTGTGTGTGAGAGAGTGTAAGAGTGTGTGAGTGTGTGAGAGTGTGTGAGAGTGTGTGAGTATGTGGGTGTGAGGGTGTGTGAGAGTGTGTGAGTATGTGGGTGTGAGGGTGTGTGAGAGTGTGTGAATGAGTGTGAATGAGAGAGTGTGTATGTGAGACTGTGAGAGTGTGTGAGTGTGTGTGAGAGTGTGTGAGTGTGTGGGTGTATGAGAGTGTTTGAATGTGTGTGAGAGTGTGTGAGTGTGTGGGTGAGAGGGTGTGTGTGTGAGAGTGTTTGAATGTGTGTGAGAGTGTGTGAGTGTGTGGGTGAGAGGGTGTGTGTGTGAGAGTGTGTGAGTGTGAGTGTGTTTGAGAGTGTGTGAGTGTGTGTGAGAGTGTGTGAGTGTGTGTGAGAGTGTGTGTGAGTGTGTGTGAGAGTGTGTGTGAGTGTGTGTGAGAGTGTGTGAGAGTGTGTGTGAGAGTGTGTGTGAGAGTGTGTGAGAGTGTGTCAGTGTGTGGGTGTGTGGGTGTGAGAGTGTGAGTGTGTGTGTGAGAGTGTGTGTGAGTGTGTGAGAGTGTGTGAGTGTGTGTGAGAGTGTGTGAGAGTGTGTGAGTGTGTGTGAGAGTGTGTGAGTGTGTGTGAATGAGTGTGAGTGAGAGAGTGTGTGTTTGACAGAGTGTGTAAGAGTGTGTGAGTGTGTGTGAGAGTGTGTGAGAGTGTGTGAGTGAGTGTGAGTGAGAGAGTGTGTGTGTGAGAGAGTGTGTAAGAGTGTGTGAGTGTGTGTGAGAGTGTGTGAGCGTGTGTAAGAGTGTGTGTGAGAGTGTGTGAGAGTGTGTGTGAGTGTGTGTGAGAGTGTGTGAGTGTGTGTGAGCGTGTGTGAGAGTGTGTGAGTATGTGGGTGTGAGGGTGTGTGAATGATAGTGTGTTTATGTGAGTGTGTGTGAGAGTGTGTGAGTGTGTGTGAGAGTGTGTGAGAGTGTGTGAGTGTGTGTGAATGAGTGTGAGTGAGAGAGTGTGAGTGAGAGAGTGTGTGTGTGAGAGAGTGTGAGTGTGTGTGAAAGTGTGTGTGAGAGTGTGTGTGAGAGTGTGTGAGAGTGTGTCAGTGTGTGGGTGTGTGGGTGTGAGAGTGTGAGAGTGTGTGTGAGTGTGCGAGTGTGTGTGAGAGTGTGCGAGTATGTGTGAGAGTGTGTGAGTGTGTGTGAGTGTGTGTGAGAGTGTGTGAGTGTGTGGGTGTGAGAGTGTGTGAGTATGTGTGAGAGTGTGTGATTGTGTGTGAATGTGTGTGAGAGTGTGTGAATGTGTGTGAGAGTGTGTGAGTATGTGGCTGTGAGAGTGTGTTAGAGTGTGTGAATGAGTGTGAATGAGAGTGTGTGTGTGAGTGTGTGTGAGAGTGTGTGAGTGTGCGTGAGAGTGTGTGAGTGTGTGTGAGAGTGTGAGAGAGTGTGAGTGTTATTGTGTGTGATTGTGTGTGAGAGTGTGTGAGTGTGTGTGAGTGTGTGTGAGAGTGTGTGAGCGTGTGTGAGAATGTGTGAGTATGTGGGTGTGAGGGTGTGTGAATGAGAGAGTGTGTATGTGAGAGTGTGTGAGAGTGTGTGAGTATGTGGGTGTGAGGGTGTGTGAGAGTGTGTGAGTATGTGTGAGAGTGTGTGAGTGTGTGTGTGAGAGTGTGAGTGTGTGAGTGTGTGTGAGAGTGTGTGAGTGTGTGGGTGTGTGAGAGTGTGTGAGTGTGTGTGAGAGTGTGTGAGAGTGTGTGAGTGTGTGGGTGAGAGGGTGTCTGTGTGAGAGTGTTAGAGTGTGTGAGAATGTGTGAGTGTGTGTGAGAGTGTGTGAGTGTGTCTGAGAGTGTGAGAGTGTGTGAGTGTGTGAGAGTGTGTGTGAGAGTGTGTGAGAGTGTGTGAGTGTGTGTGAGTGTGTGTGGGAGTGTGAGTGTGTGAGAGTGTGTGAGTGTGTGTGAGAGTGTGTGGGTGTGAGAGTGTGTGAGTGTGTGTGTGTGTGAGAGAGTGAAAGAGTATGTGAGTGTGTGAGAGTGTTTGAATGTGTGTGAGAGTGTGTGAGTGTGTGGGTGAGAGGGTGTGTGTGTGAGAGTGTGTGATTGTGAGTGTGTGTGAGAGTGTGTGAGTGTGTGTGAGAGTGTGTGAGTTTCTGTGAGAGTGTGTCTGAGATTGTGTGTGAGTGTGTGTGAGAGTGTGTGAGTGTGTGTAAGAGTGTGTGTGAGAGTGTGTCAGTGTGTGGGTGTGAGAGTGTGAGTGTGTGTGTGAGAGTGTGTGTGAGTGTGTGAGTGTGTGTGAGAGTGTGTGAAAGTGTGTGAGTGTGTGTGAGAATGTGTGAGTGTGTGTGAGAGTGTGTGAGTGTGTGGGTGTGAGTGTGTGAGTGTGTGAGAGAGTGTGTGAGTGTGTGTGAATGAGTGTGAGTGAGAGAGTGTGTGTTTGAGAGAGTGTGTAAGAGTGTGTGAGAGTGTGTGAGTGTGTGGGTGTGTGAGAGTGTTTGAATGTGTGTGAGAGTGTGTGAGTGTGTGGGTGAGAGGGTGTGTGTGTGAGAGTGTATGAGAGTGTGTGAGTGTGTGTGAATGAGTGTGAGTGAGAGAGTGTGAGTGAGAGAGTGTGTGTGTGAGAGTGTGTGAGTGTGTGTGAAAGTGTGTGAGTGTGTGTTAGTGTGTGTGAGAGTGTGTGAGTGTGTGTGTGAGTGTGTGTGAGAGTGTGTGAGAGTGTGTCAGTGTGTGGGTGTGTGGGTGTGAGAGTGTGAGAGTGTGTGTGAGTGTGTGAGTGTGTGTGAGTGTGTGAGTGTGTGTGAGAGTGTGCGAGTATGTGTGAGAGTGTGTGGGTGTGTGTGAGTGTGTGTGAGAGTGTGGGTGTGAGAGTGTGTGAGTATGTGTGAGAGTGTGTGATTGTGTGTGAATGTGTGTGAGAGTGTGTGAATGTGTGTGAGAGTGTGTGAGTGTGTGTGAGAGTGTGTGAGAGTGTGTGAGTATGTGGGTGTGAGTGTGTGTGAGTGTGTGGGTGTGAGAGTGTGTGAGTGTGAGAGAGTGTGTGAGTGTGTAAGAGTGTGTGAGTGTGTGTGAGAGTGTGAGAGTGTGTGAGTGTGCGAGTGTGTGTGAGAGTGTGCGAGTATGTGTGAGAGTGTGAGAGTGTGTGAGTGTGTGTGTGTGAGAGTGTGTGAGAGTGTGTGAGTGTGTGTGAGAGTGTGTGAGTGTGTGTGTGAGTGTGTGTGAGTGTGTGTGAGAGTGTGAGAGTGTGTGAGTGTGTGTGAGTGTGTGTGAGTGTGTGTGAGAGTGTGTGAGAGTGTGTGAGTGTGTGTGAGAGTGCGTGAGTGTGTGTGAGAGTGTGTGAGAGAGTGTGTGAGTGTGTGTGAGAGTCTGTGAGAGTGTGTGAGACTGTGTGGGTGTGAGAGTGTGCGAGACTGTGTAAGTGTGTGTGAGTGTGCATGAATAAGTGTGAGTGAGAGAGTGTGTGTGTGAGAGTGTGTGAGTGTGTGTGAGTTTGTGAATGTGTGTGAGAGTGTGTGAGTGTGTGTGAGAGTTTGTGAGTGTTTGTGAGAGTGTGTGAGTGTGTGTGAGTGTGTGAGAGTGTGTGAGTGTGTGTGTAAAAGTGTGCGTGAGAGTGTGTGTGAAAGTGTGTAAGTGTGTGTGAGTGTGCATGAATAATTGTGAGTGAGTGTGTGTGTGTGAGAGAGTGTGTGAGTGTGTGTGTGAGAGTGTGTGAGTGTGTGAATGAGTGTGAGTGAGTGTGTGAGTGTGTGTGAGAGTGTGTGAGTGTGTGTGAGTGAGAGTGTGTGTGAGAGTGTGTGAGTGTGTGTGAGAGTATGTGAGAGTGTGTGAGTGTGTGAGTGTGTGTGAGTGTGTGTGAGAGTGTGTGAGTGTGTGTGTGAGAGTGTGTGAGAGTGTGTGAGTGTGTGTGAGTGTGTGTGAGAGTGTGTGAGTGTGTGTGAGAGTGTGTGAGTGTGTGTGATTGAGTGTGAGTGAAAGTGTGTGTGTGAGAGTGTGTGAGTATGTGTGAGAGTGTCTGAGTGTGTGTGAGAGTGTGTGAATGAGTGAGTGAGAGAGTGTGTGTGTGAGAGTGTGTGAGTGTGTGTGAATGAGTGTGAGTGAGAGAGTGTGTGAGTGTGTGTGAGAGTGTTTGAGTGTGTGGGAGTGTGTGAGAGTGTGTGTGAGTGTGTGTGAGAGTGTGTGTGAGAGTGTGTGTGAGTGTGTGAGTGTGTGAGTATGTGTGAGTGTGTGTGAGAGTGTGTGAGAGTGTGAGAGTGTGTGAGTGTGTGTGAGAGTGTGTGAGTATGTGTGAGAGTGTGTGTGAGTGTGTGTGAGAGAGAGAGTGTGTGAGAGTGTGTGAGTGTGTGTGAGTGTGTGAGAGTGTGAATGAGTGTGAATGAGAGAGTGTGTGTGAGAGTGTGTGAGTGTGTGAGAGAGTGTGTGAGTGTCTGTGAGAGTGTGTAAGTGTGTGTGTGAGTGTGTGAGTGTGTGTGAGTGTGTGTGAGAGTGTTAGAGTGTGTGAGAGTGTGTGAGTGTGTGAGAGTGTGAGAGTGTGTGTGAGTGTGTGTGAGAGTGTGTGAGAGTGTGAGAGTGTGTGAGAGTGTGAGAGTGTGTGTGAGAGCGTGTGAGAGTGTGAGAGTGTGTGAGAGTGTGTGAGTGTGTGTGAGTGTGAGAGTGTGTGTGAGAGCGTGTGAGAGTGTGAGAGTGTGTGAGAGTGTGTGAGTGTGTGTGAGTGTGTGAGAGTGTGTGAGAGTGTGAGTGTGTGAGAGTGTGTGAGAATGTGTGAGTGTGTGTGAGAGTGTGTGGGTGTGAGAGTTTGGGAGTGTGTGAGAGTGTGTGAGAGTGAGAGTGTGTGAGTGTGTGTGAGAGTGTGAGAGTGTGTGAGGGTGTGAGTATGTGTGAGAGTGTGTGAGTGTGTGGGTGTGAGAGTGTGTGAGTGTGTGTGAGAGTGTGTGAGTGTGTGTGAATGAGTGTGAGTGAGAGTGTGTGTGTGTGAGAAAGTGTGTAAGAGTGTGTGAGTGTGTGTGAGTGTGTGAGTGTGTGTGAGAGTGTGTGAGAGTGTGTG
>NC_140781.1:203192595-203200095 GCF_044657685.1 Stegodyphus dumicola
TGAGTGTGCGTGAGAGTGTGTGAGTGTGTGAGTGTGTGTGAGAGTGTGTGAGTGTGTGTGAGTGTGTGTGAGAGTGTGTGAGAGTGTGAGAGTGTGTGAGTGTGTGTGAGAGTGTGTGAGTATGTGTGAGAGTGTGTGTGAGTGTGTGTGAGAGAGAGAGTGTGTGAGAGTGTGTGAGTGTGTGTGAGTGTGTGAGAGTGTGAATGAGTGTGAATGAGAGAGTGTGTGTGAGAGTGTGTGAGTGTGTGAGAGAGTGTGTGAGTGTCTGTGAGAGTGTGTAAGTGTGTGTGTGAGTGTGTGAGTGTGTGTGAGTGTGTGTGAGAGTGTTAGAGTGTGTGAGAGTGTGTGAGTGTGTGAGAGTGTGAGAGTGTGTGAGTGTGTGTGAGTGTGTGTGAGAGTGTGTGAGAGTGTGTGAGTGTGTGGGTGAGAGGGTGTGTGTGTGAGAGTGTTAGAGTGTGTGTGAGAGTGTCTGAGAGTGTGAGAGTGTGTGAGAGTGTGAGAGTGTGTGTGAGAGCGTGTGAGAGTGTGAGAGTGTGTGAGAGTAGGTGAGTGTGTGTGAGTGTGAGAGTGTGTGTGAGAGCGTGTGAGAGTGTGAGAGTGTGTGAGAGTGTGTGAGTGTGTGTGAGTGTGTGAGAGTGTGTGAGAGTGTGAGTGTGTGAGAGTGTGTGAGAATGTGTGAGTGTGTGTGAGAGTGTGTGGGTGTGAGAGTTTGGGAGTGTGTGAGAGTGTGTGAGAGTGAGAGTGTGTGAGTGTGTGTGAGAGTGTGAGAGTGTGTGAGGGTGTGATTATGTGTGAGAGTGTGTGTGAGAGTGTGTGAGTGTGTGGGTGTGAGAGTGTGTGAGTGTGTGTGAGAGTGTGTGAGTGTGTGTGAATGAGTGTGAGTGAGAGTGTGTGTGTGTGAGAAAGTGTGTAAGAGTGTGTGAGTGTGTGTGAGTGTGTGAGTGTGTGAGTGTGTGTGAGAGTGTGTGAGAGTGTGTGAGTGTGTGTGAGAGTGTGTGAGAGTGTGTGAGTATGTGGGTGTGAGGGTGTGTGAGAGTGTGTGAGTATGTGTGAGAGTGTGTGAGTGTGTGTGAGAGTGTTAGAGTGTGTGAGAGTGTGTGAGTGTGTGTGAGAGTGTGTGAGAGTGTGTGTGAGAGTGTGAGTGTGTGAGTGTGTGTGAGTGTGTGTGAGAGTGTGTGAGTGTCTGTGAGAGTGTGTGAGTGTGTGTGTGAGTGTGTGAGTGTGTGTGAGTGTGTGTGAGAGTGTTAGAGTGTGTGAGTGTGTGAGAGTGTGAGAGTGTGTGAGTGTGTGTGAGTGTGTGAGAGTGTGTGAGTGTGTGAGTGTGTGGGTGAGAGGGTGTGTGTGTGAGAGTGTTAGAGTGTGTGTGAGAGTGTGTGTGAGAGTGTCTGAGAGTGTGAGAGTGTGTGAGAGTGTGAGAGTGTGTGTGAGAGCGTGTGAGAGTGTGAGAGTGTGTGAGAGTGTGTGAGTGTGTGTGAGTGTGTGAGTGTCTGTGAGAGTGTGTGAGTGTGTGGGTGTGTGAGAGTGTGTGAGTGTGTGAAAGTGTGTGAGTGTGTGGGTGAGAGGGTGTCTGTGTGAGAGTGTTAGAGTGTGTGAGAATGTGTGAGTGTGTGAGTGTGTGTGAGAGTGTGTGAGTGTGTCTGAGAGTGTGAGAGTGTGTGAGTGTGTGAGAGTGTGTGTGAGAGTGTGTGAGAGTGTGTGAGAGTGTGTGAGTGTGTGTGAGTGTGTGTGGGAGTGTCGGAGAGTGTGTGAGTGTGTGTGAGAGTGTGTGGGTGTGAGAGTGTGTGTGAATGAGTGTGTGTGTGAGAGAGTGTAAGAGTGTGTGAGTATGTGGGTGTGAGGGTGTGTGAGAGTGTGTGAGTATGTGGGTGTGAGGGTGTGTGAGAGTGTGTGAATGAGTGTGAATGAGAGAGTGTGTATGTGAGACTGTGAGAGTGTGTGAGTGTGTGTGAGTGTGTGTGAGAGTGTGTGAGTGTGTGGGTGTGTGAGAGTGCTTGAATGTGTGTGAGAGTGTGTGAGTGTGTGGGTGAGAGGGTGTGTGTGTGAGAGTGTTTGAATGTGTGTGAGAGTGTGTGAGTGTGTGGGTGAGAGGGTGTGTGTGTGAGAGTGTGTGAGTGTGAGTGTGTGTGAGAGTGTGTGAGTGTGTGTGAGAGTGTGTGAGTGTGTGTGAGAGTGTGTGTGAGTGTGTGTGAGAGTGTGTGAGAGTGTGTGTGAGAGTGTGTGTGAGAGTGTGTCAGTGTGTGGGTGTGTGGGTGTGAGAGTGTGAGTGTGTGTGTGAGAGTGTGTGTGAGTGTGTGAGAGTGTGTGAGTGTGTGTGAGAGTGTGTGAGAGTGTGTGAGTGTGTGTGAGAATGTGTGAGTGTGTGTGACAGTGTGTGAGTGTGTGGGTGTGAGTGTGTGAGTGTGTGTGAGAGTGTGTGAGTGTGTGTGAATGAGTGTGTGAGAGTGTGTGAGTGAGTGTGAGTGAGAGAGTGTGTGTGTGAGAGAGTGTGTAAGAGTGTGTGAGTGTGTGTGAGAGTGTGTGAGCGTGTGTAAGAGTGTGTGTGAGAGTGTGTGAGAGTGTGTGTGAGTATGTGTGAGAGTGTGTGAGTGTGTGTGAGCGTGTGTGAGTGTGTGTGAAAGTGTGTGTGAGAGTGTGTGTGAGAGTGTGTGAGAGTGTGTCCGTGTGTGGGTGTGTGGGTGTGAGAGTGTGAGAGTGTGTGTGAGTGTGTGAGTGTGCGAGTGTGTGTGAGAGTGTGCGAGTATGTGTGAGAGTGTGTGAATGTGTGTGAGAGTGTGTGAATGTGTGTGAGAGTGTGTGAGAGTGTGTGAGTATGTGGCTGTGAGAGTGTGTTAGAGTGTGTGAATGAGTGTGAATGAGAGTGTGTGTGTGAGTGTGTGTGAGAGTGTGTGAGTGTGCGTGAGTGTGTGTGAGTGTGTGTGAGAGTGTGAGAGAGTGTGAGTGTTATTGTGTGTGAGTGTGTGTGAGAGTGTGTGAGTGTGTGTGAGTGTGTGTGAGAGTGTGTGAGTGTGTGTGAGCGTGTGTGAGAGTGTGTGAGTATGTGGGTGTGAGGGTGTGTGAATGAGAGAGTGTGTATGTGAGAGTGTGTGAGAGTGTGTGAGTATGTGGGTGTGAGGGTGTGTGAGAGTGTGTGAGTATGTGTGAGAGTGTGTGAGTGTGTGTGTGAGAGTGTGAGAGTGTGTGAGTGTGTGTGAGAGTGTGTGAGAGTGTGTGAGTGTGTGGGTGAGAGGGTGTCTGTGTGAGAGTGTTAGAGTGTGTGAGAATGTGTGAGTGTGTGTGAGTGTGTGTGAGAGTGTGTGAGTGTGTCTGAGAGTGTGAGAGTGTGTGAGTGTGTGAGAGTGTGTGTGAGAGTGTGTGAGAGTGTGTGTGAGTGTGTGTGGGAGTGTGAGTGTGTGAGAGTGTGTGAGTGTGTGTGAGAGTGTGTGGGTGTGAGAGTGTGTGAGTGTGTGTGTGTGTGAGAGAGTGAAAGAGTGTGTGAGTGGGTGAGAGTGTGTGAGTATGTGGGTGTGAGGGTGTGTGAGAGTGTGTGAATGAGTGTGAATGAGAGAGTGTGTATGTGAGACTGTGAGAGTGTGTGAGTGTGTGTGAGTGTGTGTGAGAGTGTTTGAGTGTGTGGGTGTGTGAGAGTGTTTGAATCTGTGTGAGAGTGTGTGAGTGTGTGGGTGAGAGGGTGTGTGTGTGAGAGTGTTTGAATGTGTGTGAGAGTGTGTGAGTGTGTGTGTGAGAGGGTGTGTGTGTGAGAGTGTGTGAGTGTGAGTGTGTGTGAGAGTGTGTGAGTGTGTGTGAGAGTGTGTGAGTGTGTGTGAGAGTGTGTGTGAGTGTGTGTGAGAGTGTGTGTGAGTGTGTGTGAGAGTGTGTGAGTGTGTGTGAGAGTGTGTGAGTGTGTGTGAGCGTGTGTGAGAGTGTGTGAGTATGTGGGTGTGAGGGTGTGTGAATGATAGTGTGTGTATGTGAGTGTGTGTGAGAGTGTGTGAGTGTGTGTGAAAGTGTGTGAGTGTGTGTTAGTGTGTGTGAGAGTGTGTGAGTGTGTGTGTGAGTGTGTGTGAGAGTGTGTGTGAGAGTGTGTGAGAGTGTGTCAGTGTGTGGGTGTGTGGGTGTGAGAGTGTGAGAGTGTGTGTGAGTGTGTGAGTGTGCGAGTGTGTGTGAGAGTGTGCGAGTATGTGTGAGAGTGTGTGAGTGTGTGTGAGTGTGTGTGAGAGTGTGTGAGTGTGTGGGTGTGAGAGTGTGTGAGTATGTGTGAGAGTGTGAGATTGTGTGTGAATGTGTGTGAGAGTGTGTGAATGTGTGTGAGAGTGTGTGAGTGTGTGTGAGAGTGTGTGAGTATGTGGCTGTGAGAGTGTGTTAGAGTGTGTGAATGAGTGTGAATGAGAGAGTGTGTGTGTGAGTGTGTGTGAGAGTGTGTGAGTGTGCGTGAGAGTGTGTGAGTGTGTGTGAGAGTGTGAGAGAGTGTGAGTGTTATTGTGTGTGAGTGTGTGTGAGAGTGTGTGAGTGTGTGTGAGTGTGTGTGAGAGTGTGTGAGTGTGTGTGAGCGTGTGTGAGAGTGTGTGAGTGTGTGTGTGAGTGTGTGTGAGTGTGTGTGAGAGTGTGAGAGTGTGTGAGTGTGTGTGAGTGTGTGTGAGTGTGTGTGAGAGTGTGTGAGAGTGTGTGAGTGTGTGTGAGAGTGCGTGAGTGTGTGTGAGAGTGTGTGAGAGAGTGTGTGAGTGTGTGTGAGAGTCTGTGAGAGTGTGTGAGTGTGTGTGAGAGTGTGAGAGTGTGTGAGTGTGTGTGAGTGTGTGTGAGTGTGTGTGAGAGTGTGTGAGAGTGTGTGAGTGTGTGTGAGAGTGCGTGAGTGTGTGTGAGAGTGTGTGAGAGAGTGTGTGAGTGTGTGTGAGAGTCTGTGAGAGTGTGTGAGTGTGTGTGAGAGTGTGTGGGCGTGTGAGAGTGTGTGAGTGTGTGTGAATGAGTGTGAGTGAGAGAGTGTATGAGTGAGAGTGTGTGAGTGTGTGTGAGTGTGTGTGAGAGTGTGTGAGAGTGTGTGAGTGTGTGAGGGTGTGTGAGAGTGTGTGAGTGTGTGGGTGTGTGAGAGTGCTTGAATGTGTGTGAGAGTGTGTGAGTGTGTGGGTGAGAGGGTGTGTGTGTGAGAGTGTTTGAATGTGTGTGAGAGTGTGTGAGTGTGTGGGTGAGAGGGTGTGTGTGTGAGAGTGTGTGAGTGTGAGTGTGTGTGAGAGTGTGTGAGTGTGTGTGAGAGTGTGTGAGTGTGTGTGAGTGAGAGAGTGTGTGTGTGAGAGTGTGTGAGTGTGTGTGAATGAGTGTGAGTGAGAGAGTGAGTGAGTGTGTGTGAGAGTGTTTGAGTGTGTGTGAGTGTGTGTGAGAGTGTGTGATAGTGTGTGTGAGAGTGTGTGTGAGTGTGTGAGTGTGTGAGAGAGTGTGAGTGTGTTATTGTGTGTGAGTGTGTGTGAGAGTGTGTGAGAGTGTGTGAGTGTGTGGGTGAGAGGGTGTGTGTGAGAGAGTGTTAGAGTGTGTGTGAGAGTGTCTGAGAGTGTGAGAGTGTGTGAGAGTGTGTGTGAGAGTGTGTGAGAGTGTGAGAGTGTGTGAGAGTGTGTGAGTGTGTGTGAGTGTGTGTGAGTGTGTGAGAGTGTGTGAGAGTGTGAGTGTGTGAGAGTGTGTGAGAATGTGTGAGTGTGTGTGAGAGTGTGTGGGTGTGAGAGTGTGAGAGTGTGTGTGAGAGTGTGTGAGAGTGAGAGTGTGTGAGTGTGTGTGAGAGTGTGAGAGTGTGTGAGGGTGTGTGAGAGTGCGTGAGTGTGTGTGAGAGTGTGTGAGAGTGTGTGTGAATGAGTGTGTGTGTGAGAGAGTGTAAGAGTGTGTGAGTATGTGGGTGTGAGGGTGTGTGAGAGTGTGTGAGTATGTGGGTGTGAGGGTGTGTGAGAGTGTGTGAATGAGTGTGAATGAGAGAGTGTGTATGTGAGACTGTGAGAGTGTGTGAGTGTGTGTGAGTGTGTGTGAGAGTGTGTGAGTGTGTGGGTGTGTGAGAGTGCTTGAATGTGTGTGAGAGTGTGTGAGTGTGTGGGTGAGAGGGTGTGTGTGTGAGAGTGTTTGAATGTGTGTGAGAGTGTGTGAGTGTGTGGGTGAGAGGGTGTGTGTGTGAGAGTGTGTGAGTGTGAGTGTGTGTGAGAGTGTGTGAGTGTGTGTGAGAGTGTGTGAGTGTGTGTGAGAGTGTGTGTGAGTGTGTGTGAGAGTGTGTGTGAGTGTGTGTGAGAGTGTGTGTGAGTGTGTGTGAGAGTGTGTGAGAGTGTGTGTGAGAGTGTGTGAGAGTGTGTCAGTGTGTGGGTGTGTGGGTGTGAGAGTGTGAGTGTGTGTGTGAGAGTGTGTGTGAGTGTGTGAGAGTGTGTGAGTGTGTGTGAGAGTGTGTGAGAGTGTGTGAGTGTGTGTGAGAATGTGTGAGTGTGTGTGACAGTGTGTGAGTGTGTGGGTGTGAGTGTGTGAGTGTGTGTGAGAGTGTGTGAGTGTGTGTGAATGAGTGTGAGTGAGAGAGTGTGTGTTTGAGAGAGTGTGTAAGAGTGTGTGAGTGTGTGTGAGAGTGTGTGAGAGTGTGTGAGTGAGTGTGAGTGAGAGAGTGTGTGTGTGAGAGAGTGTGTAAGAGTGTGTGAGTGTGTGTGAGAGTGTGTGAGCGTGTGTAAGAGTGTGTGTGAGAGTGTGTGAGAGTGTGTGTGAGTATGTGTGAGAGTGTGTGAGTGTGTGTGAGCGTGTGTGAGTGTGTGTGAAAGTGTGTGTGAGAGTGTGTGTGAGAGTGTGTGAGAGTGTGTCCGTGTGTGGGTGTGTGGGTGTGAGAGTGTGAGAGTGTGTGTGAGTGTGTGAGTGTGCGAGTGTGTGTGAGAGTGTGCGAGTATGTCTGAGAGTGTGTGAGTGTGTGTGAGTGTGTGTGAGAGTGTGTGAGTGTGTGGGTGTGAGAGTGTGTGAGTATGTGTGAGAGTGTGTGATTGTGTGTGAATGTGTGTGAGAGTGTGTGAATGTGTGTGAGAGTGTGTGAGAGTGTGTGAGTTTGTGGCTGTGAGAGTGTGTTAGAGTGTGTGAATGAGTGTGAATGAGAGTGTGTGTGTGAGTGTGTGTGAGAGTGTGTGAGTGTGCGTGAGTGTGTGTGAGTGTGTGTGAGAGTGTGAGAGAGTGTGAGTGTTATTGTGTGTGAGTGTGTGTGAGAGTGTGTGAGTGTGTGTGAGTGTGTGTGAGAGTGTGTGAGTGTGTGTGAGCGTGTGTGAGAGTGTGTGAGTATGTGGGTGTGAGGGTGTGTGAATGAGAGAGTGTGTATGTGAGAGTGTGTGAGAGTGTGTGAGTATGTGGGTGTGAGGGTGTGTGAGAGTGTGTGAGTATGTGTGAGAGTGTGTGAGTGTGTGTGTGAGAGTGTGAGAGTGTGTGAGTGTGTGTGAGAGTGTGTGAGAGTGTGTGAGTGTGTGGGTGAGAGGGTGTCTGTGTGAGAGTGTTAGAGTGTGTGAGAATGTGTGAGTGTGTGTGAGTGTGTGTGAGAGTGTG
>NC_140781.1:203205095-203225095 GCF_044657685.1 Stegodyphus dumicola
GTGAGAGTGCGTGAGTGTGTGTGAAAGTGTGTGAGTGTGTGTTAGTGTGTGTGAGAGTGTTTGAGTGTGTGTGTGAGTGTGTGTGAGAGTGTGTGTGAGAGTGTGTCAGTGTGTGGGTGTGAGAGTGTGAGAGTGTGTGTGAGTGTGTGAGTGTGCGAGTGTGTGTGAGAGTGTGCGAGTATGTGTGAGAGTGTGTGGGTGTGTGTGAGTGTGTGTGAGAGTGTGGGTGTGAGAGTGTGTGAGTATGTGTGAGAGTGTGTGATTGTGTGTGAATGTGTGTGAGAGTGTGTGAATGTGTGTGAGAGTGTGTGAGTGTGTGTGAGAGTGTGTGAGAGTGTGTGAGTATGTGGCTGTGAGAGTGTGTTAGAGTGTGTGAATGAGTGTGAATGAGAGAGTGTGTGTGTGAGAGTGTGTGAGAGTGTGTGAGTGTGTGTGAGAGTGTGTGAGATTGTGTGAGTATGTGGGTGTGAGTGTGTGTGAGTGTGTGGGTGTGAGAGTGTGTGAGTGTGAGAGAGTGTGTGAGTGTGTAAGAGTGTGTGAGTGTGTGTGAGAGTGTGAGAGTGTGTGAGTGTGCGAGTGTGTGTGAGAGTGTGCGAGTATGTGTGAGAGTGTGAGAGTGTGTGAGTGTGTGTGTGTGAGAGTGTGTGAGAGTGTGTGAGTGTGTGTGAGAGTGTGTGAGTGTGTGTGTGAGTGTGTGTGAGTGTGTGTGAGAGTGTGAGAGTGTGTGAGTGTGTGTGAGTGTGTGTGAGAGTGTGTGAGAGTGTGTGAGTGTGTGTGAGAGTGCGTGAGTGTGTGTGAGAGTGTGTGAGAGAGTGTGTGAGTGTGTGTGAGAGTCTGTGAGAGTGTGTGAGACTGTGTGGGTGTGAGAGTGTGCGAGACTGTGTAAGTGTGTGTGAGTGTGCATGAATAAGTGTGAGTGTGCATGAATAAGAGTGTGTGTGTGAGAGTGTGTGAGTGTGTGTGAGTTTGTGAGTGTGAGTGAGAGTGTGTGAGTGTGTGTGAGAGTTTGTGAGTGTGTGTGAGAGTGTGTGAGTGTGTGTGAGTGTGTGAGAGTGTGTGAGTGTGTGTGTAAAAGTGTGCGTGAGAGTGTGTGTGAAAGTGTGTAAGTGTGTGTGAGTGTGCATGAATAAGTGTGAGTGAGAGAGTGTGTGTGTGAGAGTGTGTGAGTGTGTGTGAGTGAGAGTGTGTGTGAGAGTGTGTGAGTGTGTGTGAGTGTGTGTGAGAGTATGTGAGAGTGTGTGAGTGTGTGAGTATGTGTGAGAGTGTGTGTGAGAGTGTGTGAGTGTGTGGGTGTGAGAGTGTGTGAGTGTGTGTGAGAGTGTGTGAGTGTGTGTGAGTGAGAGTGTGTGTGAGAGTGTGTGAGTGTGTGTGAGTGTGCATGAATAATTGTGAGTGAGTGTGTGTGTGTGTGAGAGAGTGTGTGAGTGTGTGTGTGAGTGTGTGTGAGAGTGTGTGAGAGTGTGTCAGTGTGTGGGTGTGTGGGTGTGAGAGTGTGAGAGTGTGTGTGAGTGTGTGAGTGTGTGTGAGAGTGTGTGAGTGTGTGGGTGTGAGTGTGTGAGTGTGTGTGAGAGTGTGTGAGTGTGTGTGAATGAGTGTGAGTGAAAGTGTGTGTGTGAGAGTGTGTGAGTATGTGTGAGAGTGTGTGTGAGTGTGTGTAAGAGTGTGTGAGAGTGTCTGAGTGTGTGTGAGAGTGTTAGAGTGTGTGAGAGTGTGTGAATGAGTGAGTGAGAGAGTGTGTGAGTGTGTGTGAATGAGTGTGAGTGATAGAGTGTGTGAATGTGTGTGAGAGTGTTTGAGTGTGTGGGAGTGTGTGAGAGTGTGTGTGAACGTGTGTGAGAGTGTGTGAGAGTGTGTGTGAGAGTGTGTGTGAGTGTGTGAGTATGTGTGATAGAGTGTGTGAGAGTGTGTGAGTGTGCGTGAGAGTGTGTGAATGTGTGAATGTGTGTGAGAGTGTGTGAGTGTGTGTGAGTGTGTGTGAGAGTGTGTGAGAGTGTGAGAGTGTGTGAGAGTGTGTGAGTATGTGTGAGAGTGTGTGTGAGTGTGTGTGAGAGAGAGAGTGTGTGAGAGAGAGAGTGTGTGAGAGTGTGTGAGTGTGTGTGAGTGTGTGAGAGTGTGAATGAGTGTGAATGAGAGAGTGTGTGTGAGAGTGTGTGAGTGTGTGAGAGAGTGTGTGAGTGTCTGTGAGAGTGTGTGAGTGTGTGTGTGAGTGTGTGAGTGTGTGTGAGTGTGTGTGAGAGTGTTAGAGTGTGTGAGAGTGTGTGAGTGTGTGAGAGTGTGAGAGTGTGTGAGTGTGTGTGAGTGTGTGTGAGAGTGTGTGAGAGTGTGTGAGTGTGTGGGTGAGAGGGTGTGTGTGTGAGAGTGTTAGAGTGTGTGTGAGAGTGTGTGTGAGAGTGTCTGAGAGAGTGAGAGTGTGTGAGTGTGTGTGAGAGTGTGAGAGTGTGTGAGGGTGTGAGTATGTGTGAGAGTGTGTGTGAGAGTGTGTGAGTGTGTGGGTGTGAGAGTGTGTGAGTGTGTGTGAGAGTGTGTGAGTGTGTGTGAATGAGTGTGAGTGAGAGTGTGTGTGTGTGAGAAAGTGTGTAAGAGTGTGTGAGTGTGTGTGAGTGTGTGAGTGTGTGTGAGAGTGTGTGAGAGTGTGTGAGTGTGTGTGAGAGTGTGTGAGAGTGTGTGAGTATGTGGGTGTGAGGGTGTGTGAGTGTGTGTGAGAGTGTTAGAGTGTGTGAGAGTGTGTGAGTGTGTGTGAGAGTGTGTGAGAGTGTGTGTGAGAGTGTGAGTGTGTGAGTGTGTGTGAGTGTGTGTGAGAGTGTGTGAGTGTGTGGGTGTGTGAGAGTGTGTGAGTGTGTGAGAGTGTGTGAGTGTGTGGGTGAGAGGGTGTCTGTGTGAGAGTGTGTGAGTGTGTGAGAGTGTGTGTGAGAGTGTGTGAGAGTGTGTGAGTGTGTGTGAGTGTGTGGGAGTGTGTGTGGGAGTGTGTGAGAGTGTGTGAGTGTGTGTGAGAGTGTGTGGGTGTGAGAGTGTGTGAGTGTGTGTGAATGAGTGTGTGTGTGAGAGAGTGTAAGTGTGTGTGAGTGTGTGAGAGTGTGTGAGAGTGTGTGAGTATGTGGGTGTGAGGGTGTGTGAGAGTGTGTGAGTATGTGGGTGTGAGGGTGTGTGAGAGTGTGTGAATGAGTGTGAATGAGAGAGTGTGTATGTGAGACTGTGAGAGTGTGTGAGTGTGTGTGAGTGTGTGTGAGAGTGTGTGAGTGTGTGGGTGTGAGAGTGTTTGAATGTGTGTGAGAGTGTGTGAGTGTGTGGGTGAGAGGGTGTGTGTGTGAGAGTGTTTGAATGTGTGTGAGAGTGTGTGAGTGTGTGGGTGAGAGGGTGTGTGTGTGAGAGTGTGTGAGTGTGAGTGTGTGTGAGAGTGTGTGAGTGTGTGTGAGAGTGTGTGTGAGTGTGTGTGAGAGTGTGTGTGAGTGTGTGTGAGAGTGTGTGAGAGTGTGTGTGAGAGTGTGTGTGAGAGTGTGTGAGAGTGTGTCAGTGTGTGGGTGTGTGGGTGTGAGAGTGTGAGTGTGTGTGTGTGAGTGTGTGAGAGTGTGTGAGTGTGTGTGAGAGTGTGTGAGATTGTGTGAGTGTGTGTGAGAATGTGTGAGTGTGTGTGAGAGTGTGTGAGTGTGTGGGTGTGAGTGTGTGAGTGTGTGTGAGAGTGTGTGAATGAGTGTGAGTGAGAGAGTGTGTGTTTGAGAGAGTGTGTGAGAGTGTGTGAGTGAGTGTGAGTGAGAGAGTGTGTGTGTGAGAGAGTGTGTAAGAGTGTGTGAGTGTGTGTGAGAGTGTGTGAGCGTGTGTTTGAGTGTGTGTGAGAGTGTGTGAGAGTGTGTGCGAGTGTGTGTGAGTGTGTGTGAGAGTGTGTGAGTGTGTGTGAGCGTGTGTGAGAGTGTGTGAGTATGTGGGTGTGAGGGTGTGTGAATGTGTGTGAGAGTGTGTGATAGTGTGTGAGTATGTGGCTGTGAGAGTGTGTTAGAGTGTGTGAATGAGTGTGAATGAGAGAGTGTGTGTGTGAGTGTGTGTGAGAGTGTGTGAGTGTGCGTGAGAGTGTGTGAGTGTGTGTGAGAGTGTGAGAGAGTGTGAGTGTTATTGTGTGTGAGTGTGTGTGTGAGAGTGTGTGAGTGTGTGTGAGTGTGTGTGAGAGTGTGTGAGTGTGTGTGAGCGTGTGTGAGAGTGTGTGAGTATGTGGGTGTGAGGGTGTGTGAATGAGAGAGTGTGTATGTGAGAGTGTGTGAGAGTATGTGAGTATGTGGGTGTGAGGGTGTGTGAGAGTGTGTGAGTATGTGTGAGAGTGTGTGAGTGTGTGTGTGAGAGTGTGAGTGTGTGAGTGTGTGTGAGTGTGTGTGAGAGTGTGTGAGTGTGTCTGAGAGTGTGAGAGTGTGTGAGTGTGTGAGAATGTGTGTGAGAGTGTGTGAGAGTGTGTGAGTGTGTGTGAGTGTGTGTGGGAGTGGGAGTGTGTGAGTGTGTGAGTGTGTGTGAGAGTGTGTGGGTGTGAGAGTGTGTGAGTGTGTGTGAATGAGTGTGTGTGTGAGAGAGTGTAAGAGTGTGTGAGTGTGTGAGAGTGTGTGAGTATGTGGGTGTGAGGGTGTGTGAGAGTGTGTGAATGAGTGTGAATGAGAGAGTGTGTATGTGAGACTGTGAGAGTGTGTGAGTGTGTGTGAGTGTGTGTGAGAGTGTGTGAGTGTGTGGGTGTGTGAGAGTGTTTGAATCTGTGTGAGAGTGTGTGAGTGTGTGGGTGAGAGGGTGTGTGTGTGAGAGTGTTTGAATGTGTGTGAGAGTGTGTGAGTGTGTGTGTGAGAGGGTGTGTGTGTGAGAGTGTGTGAGTGTGAGTGTGTGTGAGAGTGTGTGAGTGTGTGTGAGAGTGTGTGAGTGTGTGTGAGAGTGTGTGTGAGTGTGTGTGAGAGTGTGTGTGAGTGTGTGTGAGAGTGTGTGAGAGTGTGTGAGTGTGTGTGAGCGTGTGTGAGAGTGTGTGAGTATGTGGGTGTGAGGGTGTGTGAATGATAGTGTGTGTATGTGAGTGTGTGTGAGAGTGTGTGAGTGTGTGTGAGTGTGTGTGAAAGTGTGTGAGTGTGTGTTAGTGTGTGTGAGAGTGTGTGAGTGTGTGTGTGAGTGTGTGTGAGAGTGTGTGTGAGAGTGTGTGAGAGTGTGTCAGTGTGTGGGTGTGTGGGTGTGAGAGTGTGAGAGTGTGTGTGAGTGTGTGAGTGTGCGAGTGTGTGTGAGAGTGTGCGAGTGTGTGTGAGAGTGTTTGAGTGTGTGTGAGTGTGTGTGAGAGTGTGTGATAGTGTGTGTGAGAGTGTGTGTGAGTGTGTCAGTGTGTGAGAGAGTGTGAGTGTGTTATTGTGTGTGAGTGTGTGTGAGAGTGTGTGAGAGTGTGTGAGTGTGTGGGTGAGAGGGTGTGTGTGAGAGAGTGTTAGAGTGTGTGTGAGAGTGTCTGAGAGTGTGAGAGTGTGTGAGAGTGTGTGTGAGAGTGTGTGAGAGTGTGAGAGTGTGTGAGAGTGTGTGAGTGTGTGTGAGTGTGTGTGAGTGTGTGAGAGTGTGTGAGAGTGTGAGTGTGTGAGAGTGTGTGAGAATGTGTGAGTGTGTGTGAGAGTGTGTGGGTGTGAGAGTGTGAGATTGTGTGAGTGTGTGTGAGAGTGTGTGAGAGTGAGAGTGTGTGAGTGTGTGTGAGAGTGTGAGAGTGTGTGAGGGTGTGTGAGAGTGCGTGAGTGTGTGTGAGAGTGTGTGAGAGAGTGTGTGAGTGTGTGTGAGAGTCTGTGAGAGTGTGTGAGACTGTGTGGGTGTGAGAGTGTGCGAGACTGTGTAAGTGTGTGTGAGTGTGCATGAATAAGTGTGAGTGAGAGAGTGTGTGTGTGAGAGTGTGTGAGTGTGTGTGAGTTTGTGAGTGTGTGTGAGAGTGTGTGAGTGTGTGTGAGAGTGTGTGAGTGTGTGTGAGTGTGTGAGAGTGTGTGAGAGTGTGTGAGTGTGTGTGAGAGTGTGTGAGAGTGAGAGTGTGTGAGTGTGTGTGAGAGTGTGTGAGTATGTGTGAGAGTAAGTGTGAGTGTGTGTGAGAGTGTGTGAGTGTGTGTGAGAGTGTGTGTGAGTGTGTGTGAGAGTGTGTGTGAGAGTGTGTGTGAGTGTGTGAGTGTGTGAGTATGTGTGATAGAGTGTGTGAGAGTGTGTGAGTGTGCGTGAGAGTGTGTGAGTGTGTGAGTGTGTGTGAGAGTGTGTGAGTGTGTGTGAGAGTGTGTGAGAGTGTGAGAGTGTGTGAGTGTGTGTGAGAGTGTGTGAGTATGTGTGAGAGTAAGTGTGAGTGTGTGTGAGAGTGTGTGAGTGTGTGAGAGTGTGAATGAGTGTGAATGAGAGAGTGTGTGTGAGAGTGTGTGAGTGTGTGAGAGAGTGTGTGAGTGTCTGTGAGAGTGTGTGAGTGTGTGTGAGAGTGTGTGAGTGTGTGTGAGAGTGTGTGAGTGTGTGTGAATGAGTGTGTGTGAGAGTGTGAGAGTGTGTGTGAGAGTGTGAGTGTTTGTGAGAGTGTGTGAGTGTGTGTGAGTGTGTGTGAGAGTGTGTGAGTGTGTGTGAGTGTGTGAGAGAGAGTGAGTGTGTGTGAGAGTGTGTGTGAGAGTGTGTGGGTGTGAGAGTGTGTGAATGAGTGTGAATGAGAGAGTGTGTGTTACAGTGTGTGAGAGTGTGTGAGTGTGTGTAAGAGTGAGAGTGTGTGAGAGTGTGTGTGAGAGTGTGTGAATGAGTGTGAATGAGAGAGTGTGTGTTACAGTGTGTGAGAGTGTGTGAGTGTGTGTAAGAGTGAGAGTGTGTGAGAGTGTGTGAGTGTGTGAGTGTGTGTGAGAGTGTGTGAGAGTGTGTGAGTGTGTGTGAGAGTGTGTGAGAGTGTGTGAGTATGTGGGTGTGAGGGTGTGTGAGAGTGTGTGAGTATGTGTGAGAGCGTGTGAGTGTGTGTGAGTGTGTGTGAGAGTGTTAGAGTGTGTGAGAGTGTGTGAGTGTGTGTGAGAGTGTGTGAGAGTGTGTGTGAGAGTGTGAGTGTGTGAGTGTGTGTGAGTGTGTGTGAGAGTGTGTGAGTGTGTGGGTGTGTGAGAGTGTGTGAGTGTGTGTGAGAGTGTGGGTGAGAGGGTGTCTGTGTGAGAGTGTTAGAGTGTGTGTGAATGTGTGAGTGTGTGTGAGTGTGTGTGAGAGTGTGTGAGTGTGTCTGAGAGTGTGAGAGTGTGTGAGTGTGTGAGAGTGTGTGTGAGAGTGTGTGAGAGTGTGTGAGTGTGTGTGAGTGTGTGTGAGTGTGTGTGGGAGTGTGTGAGAGTGTGAGTGTGAGAGAGTGTGTGAGTGTGTGTGAGAGTGTGTGGGTGTGAGAGTGTGTGAGTGTGTGTGAATGAGTGTGTGTGTGAGAGAGTGTAAGAGTGTGTGAGTGTGTGAGAGTGTGTGAGTATGTGGGTGTGAGGGTGTGTGAGAGTGTGTGAATGAGTGTGAATGAGAGAGTGTGTATGTGAGACTGTGAGAGTGTGTGAGTGTGTGTGAGTGTGTGTGAGAGTGTGTGAGTGTGTGGGTGTGTGAGAGTGTTTGAATGTGTGTGAGAGTGTGTGAGTGTGTGGGTGAGAGGGTGTGTGTGTGAGAGTGTGTGATTGTGAGTGTGTGTGAGAGTGTGTGAGTGTGTGTGAGAGTGTGAGAGTGTGTGTGAGAGTGTGTGTGAGAGTGTGTGTGAGTGTGTGTGAGAGTGTGTGAGTGTGTGTAAGAGTGTGTGTGAGAGTGTGTGAGAGTGTGTCAGTGTGTGGGTGTGTGGGTGTGAGAGTGTGAGTGTGTGTGTGAGAGTGTGTGTGAGTGTGTGAGAGTGTGTGAGTGTGTGTGAGAGTGTGTGAGAGTGTGTGAGTGTGTGTGAGAATGTGTGAGTGTGTGTGAGAGTGTGTGAGTGTGTGGGTGTGAGTGTGTGAGTGTGTGTGAGAGTGTGTGAGTGTGTGTGAATGAGTGTGAGTGAGAGAGTGTGTGTTTGAGAGAGTGTGTAAGAGTGTGTGAGTGTGTGTGAGAGTGTGTGAGTGTGTGGGTGTGAGAGTGTGTGAGTGAGTGTGAGTGAGAGAGTGTGTGTGTGAGAGAGTGTGTAAGAGTGTGTGAGTGTGTGTGAGAGTGTGAGTGTGTGTGAGTGTGTGTGAGAGTGTGTGAGCGTGTGTAAGAGTGTGTGTGAGAGTGTGTGTGAGTGTGTGTGAGTGTGTGTGAGAGTGTGTGAGTGTGTGTGAGCGTGTGTGAGAGTGTGTGAGTATGTGGGTGTGAGGGTGTGTGAATGAGAGTGTGTGCATGTGAGTGTGTGTGAGAGTGTGTGAGAGTGTGTGAGTGTGTGTGAATGAGTGTGAGTGAGAGAGTGTGAGTGAGAGAGTGTGTGTGTGAGAGTGCGTGAGTGTGTGTGAAAGTGTGTGAGTGTGTGTTAGTGTGTGTGAGAGTGTTTGAGTGTGTGTGTGAGTGTGTGTGAGAGTGTGTGTGAGAGTGTGTCAGTGTGTGGGTGTGTGGGTGTGAGAGTGTGAGAGTGTGTGTGAGTGTGCGAGTGTGTGTGAGAGTGTGCGAGTATGTGTGAGAGTGTGTGGGTGTGTGTGAGTGTGTGTGAGAGTGTGGGTGTGAGAGTGTGTGAGTATGTGTGAGAGTGTGTGATTGTGTGTGAATGTGTGTGAGAGTGTGTGAATGTGTGTGAGAGTGTGTGAGTGTGTGTGAGAGTGTGTGAGAGTGTGTGAGTATGTGGCTGTGAGAGTGTGTTAGAGTGTGTGAATGAGTGTGAATGAGAGAGTGTGTGTGTGAGAGTGTGTGAGAGTGTGTGAGTGTGTGTGAGAGTGTGTGAGATTGTGTGAGTATGTGGGTGTGAGTGTGTGTGAGTGTGTGGGTGTGAGAGTGTGTGAGTGTGAGAGAGTGTGTGAGTGTGTAAGAGTGTGTGAGTGTGTGTGAGAGTGTGAGAGTGTGTGAGTGTGCGAGTGTGTGTGAGAGTGTGCGAGTATGTGTGAGAGTGTGAGAGTGTGTGAGTGTGTGTGTGTGAGAGTGTGTGAGAGTGTGTGAGTGTGTGTGAGAGTGTGTGAGTGTGTGTGTGAGTGTGTGTGAGTGTGTGTGAGAGTGTGAGAGTGTGTGAGTGTGTGTGAGTGTGTGTGAGAGTGTGTGAGAGTGTGTGAGTGTGTGTGAGAGTGCGTGAGTGTGTGTGAGAGTGTGTGAGAGAGTGTGTGAGTGTGTGTGAGAGTCTGTGAGAGTGTGTGAGACTGTGTGGGTGTGAGAGTGTGCGAGACTGTGTAAGTGTGTGTGAGTGTGCATGAATAAGTGTGAGTGAGAGAGTGTGTGTGTGAGAGTGTGTGAGTGTGTGTGAGTTTGTGAGTGTGAGTGAGAGTGTGTGAGTGTGTGTGAGAGTTTGTGAGTGTGTGTGAGAGTGTGTGAGTGTGTGTGAGTGTGTGAGAGTGTGTGTGGGAGTGTGTGAGAGTGTGTGAGTGTGTGTGAGAGTGTGTGGGTGTGAGAGTGTGTGAGTGTGTGTGAATGAGTGTGTGTGTGAGAGAGTGTAAGTGTGTGTGAGTGTGTGAGAGTGTGTGAGAGTGTGTGAGTATGTGGGTGTGAGGGTGTGTGAGAGTGTGTGAGTATGTGGGTGTGAGGGTGTGTGAGAGTGTGTGAATGAGTGTGAATGAGAGAGTGTGTATGTGAGACTGTGAGAGTGTGTGAGTGTGTGTGAGTGTGTGTGAGAGTGTGTGAGTGTGTGGGTGTGAGAGTGTTTGAATGTGTGTGAGAGTGTGTGAGTGTGTGGGTGAGAGGGTGTGTGTGTGAGAGTGTTTGAATGTGTGTGAGAGTGTGTGAGTGTGTGGGTGAGAGGGTGTGTGTGTGAGAGTGTGTGAGTGTGAGTGTGTGTGAGAGTGTGTGAGTGTGTGTGAGAGTGTGTGTGAGTGTGTGTGAGAGTGTGTGTGAGTGTGTGTGAGAGTGTGTGAGAGTGTGTGTGAGAGTGTGTGTGAGAGTGTGTGAGAGTGTGTCAGTGTGTGGGTGTGTGGGTGTGAGAGTGTGAGTGTGTGTGTGTGAGTGTGTGTGAGTGTGTGAGAGTGTGTGAGTGTGTGTGAGAGTGTGTGAGATTGTGTGAGTGTGTGTGAGAATGTGTGAGTGTGTGTGAGAGTGTGTGAGTGTGTGGGTGTGAGTGTGTGAGTGTGTGTGAGAGTGTGTGAATGAGTGTGAGTGAGAGAGTGTGTGTTTGAGAGAGTGTGTGAGAGTGTGTGAGTGAGTGTGAGTGAGAGAGTGTGTGTGTGAGAGAGTGTGTAAGAGTGTGTGAGTGTGTGTGAGAGTGTGTGAGCGTGTGTTTGAGTGTGTGTGAGAGTGTGTGAGAGTGTGTGCGAGTGTGTGTGAGTGTGTGTGAGAGTGTGTGAGTGTGTGTGAGCGTGTGTGAGAGTGTGTGAGTATGTGGGTGTGAGGGTGTGTGAATGTGTGTGAGAGTGTGTGATAGTGTGTGAGTATGTGGCTGTGAGAGTGTGTTTGAGTGTGTGAATGAGTGTGAATGAGAGAGTGTGTGTGTGAGTGTGTGTGAGAGTGTGTGAGTGTGCGTGAGAGTGTGTGAGTGTGTGTGAGAGTGTGAGAGAGTGTGAGTGTTATTGTGTGTGAGTGTGTGTGTGAGAGTGTGTGAGTGTGTGTGAGTGTGTGTGAGAGTGTGTGAGTGTGTGTGAGCGTGTGTGAGAGTGTGTGAGTATGTGGGTGTGAGGGTGTGTGAATGAGAGAGTGTGTATGTGAGAGTGTGTGAGAGTATGTGAGTATGTGGGTGTGAGGGTGTGTGAGAGTGTGTGAGTATGTGTGAGAGTGTGTGAGTGTGTGTGTGAGAGTGTGAGTGTGTGAGTGTGTGTGAGTGTGTGTGAGAGTGTGTGAGTGTGTCTGAGAGTGTGAGAGTGTGTGAGTGTGTGAGAGTGTGTGTGAGAGTGTGTGAGAGTGTGTGAGTGTGTGTGAGTGTGTGTGGGAGTGGGAGTGTGTGAGAGTGTGTGAGTGTGTGTGAGAGTGTGTGGGTGTGAGAGTGTGTGAGTGTGTGTGAATGAGTGTGTGTGTGAGAGAGTGTAAGAGTGTGTGAGTGTGTGAGAGTGTGTGAGTATGTGGGTGTGAGGGTGTGTGAGAGTGTGTGAATGAGTGTGAATGAGAGAGTGTGTATGTGAGACTGTGAGAGTGTGTGAGTGTGTGTGAGTGTGTGTGAGAGTGTGTGAGTGTGTGGGTGTGTGAGAGTGTTTGAATCTGTGTGAGAGTGTGTGAGTGTGTGGGTGAGAGGGTGTGTGTGTGAGAGTGTTTGAATGTGTGTGAGAGTGTGTGAGTGTGTGTGTGAGAGGGTGTGTGTGTGAGAGTGTGTGAGTGTGAGTGTGTGTGAGAGTGTGTGAGTGTGTGTGAGAGTGTGTGAGTGTGTGTGAGAGTGTGTGTGAGTGTGTGTGAGAGTGTGTGTGAGTGTGTGTGAGAGTGTGTGAGAGTGTGTGAGTGTGTGTGAGCGTGTGTGAGAGTGTGTGAGTATGTGGGTGTGAGGGTGTGTGAATGATAGTGTGTGTATGTGAGTGTGTGTGAGAGTGTGTGAGTGTGTGTGAGTGTGTGTGAAAGTGTGTGAGTGTGTGTTAGTGTGTGTGAGAGTGTGTGAGTGTGTGTGTGAGTGTGTGTGAGAGTGTGTGTGAGAGTGTGTGAGAGTGTGTCAGTGTGTGGGTGTGTGGGTGTGAGAGTGTGAGAGTGTGTGTGAGTGTGTGAGTGTGCGAGTGTGTGTGAGAGTGTGCGAGTGTGTGTGAGAGTGTTTGAGTGTGTGTGAGTGTGTGTGAGAGTGTGTGATAGTGTGTGTGAGAGTGTGTGTGAGTGTGTGAGTGTGTGAGAGAGTGTGAGTTTGTTATTGTGTGTGAGTGTGTGTGAGAGTGTGTGAGAGTGTGTGAGTGTGTGGGTGAGAGGGTGTGTGTGAGAGAGTGTTAGAGTGTGTGTGAGAGTGTCTGAGAGTGTGAGAGTGTGTGAGAGTGTGTGTGAGAGTGTGTGAGAGTGTGAGAGTGTGTGAGAGTGTGTGAGTGTGTGTGAGTGTGTGTGAGTGTGTGAGAGTGTGTGAGAGTGTGAGTGTGTGAGAGTGTGTGAGAATGTGTGAGTGTGTGTGAGAGTGTGTGGGTGTGAGTGTGTGTGAGTTTGTGAGTGTGTGTGAGAGTGTGTGAGTGTGTGTGAGAGTGTGTGAGTGTGTGTGAGTGTGTGAGAGTGTGTGAGAGTGTGTGAGTGTGTGTGAGAGTGTGTGAGAGTGAGAGTGTGTGAGTGTGTGTGAGAGTGTGTGAGTATGTGTGAGAGTAAGTGTGAGTGTGTGTGAGAGTGTGTGAGTGTGTGTGAGAGTGTGTGTGAGTGTGTGTGAGAGTGTGTGTGAGAGTGTGTGTGAGTGTGTGAGTGTGTGAGTATGTGTGATAGAGTGTGTGAGAGTGTGTGAGTGTGCGTGAGAGTGTGTGAGTGTGTGAGTGTGTGTGAGAGTGTGTGAGTGTGTGTGAGAGTGTGTGAGAGTGTGAGAGTGTGTGAGTGTGTGTGAGAGTGTGTGAGTATGTGTGAGAGTAAGTGTGAGTGTGTGTGAGAGTGTGTGAGTGTGTGAGAGTGTGAATGAGTGTGAATGAGAGAGTGTGTGTGAGAGTGTGTGAGTGTGTGAGAGAGTGTGTGAGTGTCTGTGAGAGTGTGTGAGTGTGTGTGAGAGTGTGTGAGTGTGTGTGAGAGTGTGTGAGTGTGTGTGAATGAGTGTGTGTGAGAGTGTGAGAGTGTGTGTGAGAGTGTGAGTGTTTGTGAGAGTGTGTGAGTGTGTGTGAGTGTGTGTGAGAGTGTGTGAGTGTGTGTGAGTGTGTGAGAGAGAGTGAGTGTGTGTGAGAGTGTGTGTGAGAGTGTGTGGGTGTGAGAGTGTGTGAATGAGTGTGAATGAGAGAGTGTGTGTTACAGTGTGTGAGAGTGTGTGAGTGTGTGTAAGAGTGAGAGTGTGTGAGAGTGTGTGTGAGAGTGTGTGAATGAGTGTGAATGAGAGAGTGTGTGTTACAGTGTGTGAGAGTGTGTGAGTGTGTGTAAGAGTGAGAGTGTGTGAGAGTGTGTGTGAGAGTGTGTGAGTGTGTGAGTGTGTGTGAGAGTGTGTGAGAGTGTGTGAGTGTGTGTGAGAGTGTGTGAGAGTGTGTGAGTATGTGGGTGTGAGGGTGTGTGAGAGTGTGTGAGTATGTGTGAGAGCGTGTGAGTGTGTGTGAGAGTGTTAGAGTGTGTGAGAGTGTGTGAGTGTGTGTGAGAGTGTGTGAGAGTGTGTGTGAGAGTGTGAGTGTGTGTGAGTGTGTGTGAGAGTGTGTGAGTGTGTGGGTGTGTGAGAGTGTGTGAGTGTGTGTGAGAGTGTGGGTGAGAGGGTGTCTGTGTGAGAGTGTTAGAGTGTGTGTGAATGTGTGAGTGTGTGTGAGAGTGTGTGAGTGTGTCTGAGAGTGTGAGAGTGTGTGAGTGTGTGAGAGTGTGTGTGAGAGTGTGTGAGAGTGTGTGAGTGTGTGTGAGTGTGTGTGAGTGTGTGTGGGAGTGTGTGAGAGTGTGAGTGTGAGAGAGTGTGTGAGTGTGTGTGAGAGTGTGTGGGTGTGAGAGTGTGTGAGTGTGTGTGAATGAGTGTGTGTGTGAGAGAGTGTAAGAGTGTGTGAGTGTGTGAGAGTGTGTGAGTATGTGGGTGTGAGGGTGTGTGAGAGTGTGTGAGTATGTGGGTGTGAGGGTGTGTGAGAGTGTGTGAATGAGTGTGAATGAGAGAGTGTGTATGTGAGACTGTGAGAGTGTGTGAGTGTGTGTGAGTGTGTGTGAGAGTGTGTGAGTGTGTGGGTGTGTGTGAGTGTTTGAATGTGTGTGAGAGTGTGTGAGTGTGTGGGTGAGAGGGTGTGTGTGTGAGAGTGTGTGATTGTGAGTGTGTGTGAGAGTGTGTGAGTGTGTGTGAGAGTGTGAGAGTGTGTGTGAGAGTGTGTGTGAGAGTGTGTGTGAGTGTGTGTGAGAGTGTGTGAGTGTGTGTAAGAGTGTGTGTGAGAGTGTGTGAGAGTGTGTCAGTGTGTGGGTGTGTGGGTGTGAGAGTGTGAGTGTGTGTGTGAGAGTGTGTGTGAGTGTGTGAGAGTGTGTGAGTGTGTGTGAGAGTGTGTGAGAGTGTGAGAGTGTGTGAGTGTGTGGGTGTGAGTGTGTGAGTGTGTGTGAGAGTGTGTGAGTGTGTGTGAATGAGTGTGAGTGAGAGAGTGTGTGTTTGAGAGAGTGTGTAAGAGTGTGTGAGTGTGTGTGAGAGTGTGTGAGTGTGTGGGTGTGAGAGTGTGTGAGTGAGTGTGAGTGAGAGAGTGTGTGTGTGAGAGAGTGTGTAAGAGTGTGTGAGTGTGTGTGAGAGTGTGAGTGTGTGTGAGTGTGTGTGAGAGTGTGTGAGCGTGTGTAAGAGTGTGTGTGAGAGTGTGTGTGAGTGTGTGTGAGTGTGTGTGAGAGTGTGTGAGTGTGTGTGAGCGTGTGTGAGAGTGTGTGAGTATGTGGGTGTGAGGGTGTGTGAATGAGAGTGTGTGCATGTGAGTGTGTGTGAGAGTGTGTGTGAGAGTGTGTCAGTGTGTGGGTGTGTGGGTGTGAGAGTGTGAGAGTGTGTGTGAGTGTGTGAGTGTGCGAGTGTGTGTGAGAGTGTGCGAGTATGTGTGAGAGTGTGTGGGTGTGTGTGAGTGTGTGTGAGAGTGTGGGTGTGAGAGTGTGTGAGTATGTGTGAGAGTGTGTGATTGTGTGTGAATGTGTGTGAGAGTGTGTGAATGTGTGTGAGAGTGTGTGAGTGTGTGTGAGAGTGTGTGAGAGTGTGTGAGTATGTGGCTGTGAGAGTGTGTTAGAGTGTGTGAGTGTGTGTGAATGAGTGTGAGTGAGAGAGTGTGAGTGAGAGAGGGTGTGTGTGAGAGTGCGTGAGTGTGTGTGAAAGTGTGTGAGTGTGTGTTAGTGTGTGTGAGAGTGTTTGAGTGTGTGTGTGAGTGTGTGTGAGAGTGTGTGTGAGAGTGTGTCAGTGTGTGGGTGTGTGGGTGTGAGAGTGTGAGAGTGTGTGTGAGTGTGTGAGTGTGCGAGTGTGTGTGAGAGTGTGCGAGTATGTGTGAGAGTGTGTGGGTGTGTGTGAGTGTGTGTGAGAGTGTGGGTGTGAGAGTGTGTGAGTATGTGTGAGAGTGTGTGATTGTGTGTGAATGTGTGTGAGAGTGTGTGAATGTGTGTGAGAGTGTGTGAGTGTGTGTGAGAGTGTGTGAGAGTGTGTGAGTATGTGGCTGTGAGAGTGTGTTAGAGTGTGTGAATGAGTGTGAATGAGAGAGTGTGTGTGTGAGAGTGTGTGAGAGTGTGTGAGTGTGTGTGAGAGTGTGTGAGATTGTGTGAGTATGTGGGTGTGAGTGTGTGTGAGTGTGTGGGTGTGAGAGTGTGTGAGTGTGAGAGAGTGTGTGAGTGTGTAAGAGTGTGTGAGTGTGTGTGAGAGTGTGAGAGTGTGTGAGTGTGCGAGTGTGTGTGAGAGTGTGCGAGTATGTGTGAGAGTGTGAGAGTGTGTGAGTGTGTGTGTGTGAGAGTGTGTGAGAGTGTGTGAGTGTGTGTGAGAGTGTGTGAGTGTGTGTGTGAGTGTGTGTGAGTGTGTGTGAGAGTGTGAGAGTGTGTGAGTGTGTGTGAGTGTGTGTGAGAGTGTGTGAGAGTGTGTGAGTGTGTGTGAGAGTGCGTGAGTGTGTGTGAGAGTGTGTGAGAGAGTGTGTGAGTGTGTGTGAGAGTCTGTGAGAGTGTGTGAGACTGTGTGGGTGTGAGAGTGTGCGAGACTGTGTAAGTGTGTGTGAGTGTGCATGAATAAGTGTGAGTGAGAGAGTGTGTGTGTGAGAGTGTGTGAGTGTGTGTGAGTTTGTGAGTGTGAGTGAGAGTGTGTGAGTGTGTGTGAGAGTGTGTGAGTATGTGGGTGTGAGGGTGTGTGAGAGTGTGTGAATGAGTGTGAATGAGAGAGTGTGTATGTGAGACTGTGAGAGTGTGTGAGTGTGTGTGAGTGTGTGTGAGAGTGTGTGAGTGTGTGGGTGTGTGAGAGTGTTTGAATCTGTGTGAGAGTGTGTGAGTGTGTGTGTGAGAGTGTTTGAATGTGTGTGAGAGTGTGTGAGTGTGTGTGTGAGAGGGTGTGTGTGTGAGAGTGTGTGAGTGTGAGTGTGTGTGAGAGTGTGTGAGTGTGTGTGAGAGTGTGTGAGTGTGTGTGAGAGTGTGTGTGAGTGTGTGTGAGAGTGTGTGTGAGTGTGTGTGAGAGTGTGTGAGAGTGTGTGAGTGTGTGTGAGCGTGTGTGAGAGTGTGTGAGTATGTGGGTGTGAGGGTGTGTGAATGATAGTGTGTGTATGTGAGTGTGTGTGAGAGTGTGTGAGTGTGTGTGAGTGTGTGTGAAAGTGTGTGAGTGTGTGTTAGTGTGTGTGAGAGTGTGTGAGTGTGTGTGTGAGTGTGTGTGAGAGTGTGTGTGAGAGTGTGTGAGAGTGTGTCAGTGTGTGGGTGTGTGGGTGTGAGAGTGTGAGAGTGTGTGTGAGTGTGTGAGTGTGCGAGTGTGTGTGAGAGTGTGCGAGTGTGTGTGAGAGTGTTTGAGTGTGTGTGAGTGTGTGTGAGAGTGTGTGATAGTGTGTGTGAGAGTGTGTGTGAGTGTGTGAGTGTGTGAGAGAGTGTGAGTTTGTTATTGTGTGTGAGTGTGTGTGAGAGTGTGTGAGAGTGTGTGAGTGTGTGGGTGAGAGGGTGTGTGTGAGAGAGTGTTAGAGTGTGTGTGAGAGTGTCTGAGAGTGTGAGAGTGTGTGAGAGTGTGTGTGAGAGTGTGTGAGAGTGTGAGAGTGTGTGAGAGTGTGTGAGTGTGTGTGAGTGTGTGTGAGTGTGTGAGAGTGTGTGAGAGTGTGAGTGTGTGAGAGTGTGTGAGAATGTGTGAGTGTGTGTGAGAGTGTGTGGGTGTGAGTGTGTGTGAGTTTGTGAGTGTGTGTGAGAGTGTGTGAGTGTGTGTGAGAGTGTGTGAGTGTGTGTGAGTGTGTGAGAGTGTGTGAGAGTGTGTGAGTGTGTGTGAGAGTGTGTGAGAGTGAGAGTGTGTGAGTGTGTGTGAGAGTGTGTGAGTATGTGTGAGAGTAAGTGTGAGTGTGTGTGAGAGTGTGTGAGTGTGTGTGAGAGTGTGTGTGAGTGTGTGTGAGAGTGTGTGTGAGAGTGTGTGTGAGTGTGTGAGTGTGTGAGTATGTGTGATAGAGTGTGTGAGAGTGTGTGAGTGTGCGTGAGAGTGTGTGAGTGTGTGAGTGTGTGTGAGAGTGTGTGAGTGTGTGTGAGAGTGTGTGAGAGTGTGAGAGTGTGTGAGTGTGTGTGAGAGTGTGTGAGTATGTGTGAGAGTAAGTGTGAGTGTGTGTGAGAGTGTGTGAGTGTGTGAGAGTGTGAATGAGTGTGAATGAGAGAGTGTGTGTGAGAGTGTGTGAGTGTGTGAGAGAGTGTGTGAGTGTCTGTGAGAGTGTGTGAGTGTGTGTGAGAGTGTGTGAGTGTGTGTGAGAGTGTGTGAGTGTGTGTGAATGAGTGTGTGTGAGAGTGTGAGAGTGTGTGTGAGAGTGTGAGTGTTTGTGAGAGTGTGTGAGTGTGTGTGAGTGTGTGTGAGAGTGTGTGAGTGTGTGTGAGTGTGTGAGAGAGAGTGAGTGTGTGTGAGAGTGTGTGTGAGAGTGTGTGGGTGTGAGAGTGTGTGAATGAGTGTGAATGAGAGAGTGTGTGTTACAGTGTGTGAGAGTGTGTGAGTGTGTGTAAGAGTGAGAGTGTGTGAGAGTGTGTGTGAGAGTGTGTGAATGAGTGTGAATGAGAGAGTGTGTGTTACAGTGTGTGAGAGTGTGTGAGTGTGTGTAAGAGTGAGAGTGTGTGAGAGTGTGTGTGAGAGTGTGTGAGTGTGTGAGTGTGTGTGAGAGTGTGTGAGAGTGTGTGAGTGTGTGTGAGAGTGTGTGAGAGTGTGTGAGTATGTGGGTGTGAGGGTGTGTGAGAGTGTGTGAGTATGTGTGAGAGCGTGTGAGTGTGTGTGAGAGTGTTAGAGTGTGTGAGAGTGTGTGAGTGTGTGTGAGAGTGTGTGAGAGTGTGTGTGAGAGTGTGAGTGTGTGTGAGTGTGTATGAGAGTGTGTGAGTGTGTGGGTGTGTGAGAGTGTGTGAGTGTGGGTGAGAGGGTGTCTGTGTGAGAGTGTTAGAGTGTGTGTGAATGTGTGAGTGTGTGTGAGTGTGTGTGAGAGTGTGTGAGTGTGTCTGAGAGTGTGAGAGTGTGTGAGTGTGTGAGAGTGTGTGTGAGAGTGTGTGAGAGTGTGTGAGTGTGTGTGAGTGTGTGTGAGTGTGTGTGGGAGTGTGTGAGAGTGTGAGTGTGAGAGAGTGTGTGAGTGTGTGTGAGAGTGTGTGGGTGTGAGAGTGTGTGAGTGTGTGTGAATGAGTGTGTGTGTGAGAGAGTGTAAGAGTGTGTGAGTGTGTGAGAGTGTGTGAGTATGTGGGTGTGAGGGTGTGTGAGAGTGTGTGAGTATGTGGGTGTGAGGGTGTGTGAGAGTGTGTGAATGAGTGTGAATGAGAGAGTGTGTATGTGAGACTGTGAGAGTGTGTGAGTGTGTGTGAGTGTGTGTGAGAGTGTGTGAGTGTGTGGGTGTGTGAGAGTGTTTGAATGTGTGTGAGAGTGTGTGAGTGTGTGGGTGAGAGGGTGTGTGTGTGAGAGTGTGTGATTGTGAGTGTGTGTGAGAGTGTGTGAGTGTGTGTGAGAGTGTGAGAGTGTGTGTGAGAGTGTGTGTGAGAGTGTGTGTGAGTGTGTGTGAGAGTGTGTGAGTGTGTGTAAGAGTGTGTGTGAGAGTGTGTGAGAGTGTGTCAGTGTGTGGGTGTGTGGGTGTGAGAGTGTGAGTGTGTGTGTGAGAGTGTGTGTGAGTGTGTGAGAGTGTGTGAGTGTGTGTGAGAGTGTGTGAGAGTGTGTGAGTGTGTGTGAGAATGTGTGAGTGTGTGTGAGAGTGTGTGAGTGTGTGGGTGTGAGTGTGTGAGTGTGTGTGAGAGTGTGTGAGTGTGTGTGAATGAGTGTGAGTGAGAGAGTGTGTGTTTGAGAGAGTGTGTAAGAGTGTGTGAGTGTGTGTGAGAGTGTGTGAGTGTGTGGGTGTGAGAGTGTGTGAGTGAGTGTGAGTGAGAGAGTGTGTGTGTGAGAGAGTGTGTAAGAGTGTGTGAGTGTGTGTGAGAGTGTGAGTGTGTGTGAGTGTGTGTGAGAGTGTGTGAGCGTGTGTAAGAGTGTGTGTGAGAGTGTGTGTGAGTGTGTGTGAGTGTGTGTGAGAGTGTGTGAGTGTGTGTGAGCGTGTGTGAGAGTGTGTGAGTATGTGGGTGTGAGGGTGTGTGAATGAGAGTGTGTGCATGTGAGTGTGTGTGAGAGTGTGTGAGAGTGTGTGAGTGTGTGTGAATGAGTGTGAGTGAGAGAGTGTGAGTGAGAGAGTGTGTGTGTGAGAGTGCGTGAGTGTGTGTGAAAGTGTGTGAGTGTGTGTTAGTGTGTGTGAGAGTGTTTGAGTGTGTGTGTGAGTGTGTGTGAGAGTGTGTGTGAGAGTGTGTCAGTGTGTGGGTGTGTGGGTGTGAGAGTGTGAGAGTGTGTGTGAGTGTGTGAGTGTGTGTGAGAGTGTGCGAGTATGTGTGAGAGTGTGTGGGTGTGTGTGAGTGTGTGTGAGAGTGTGGGTGTGAGAGTGTGTGAGTATGTGTGAGAGTGTGTGATTGTGTGTGAATGTGTGTGAGAGTGTGTGAATGTGTGTGAGAGTGTGTGAGTGTGTGTGAGAGTGTGTGAGAGTGTGTGAGTATGTGGCTGTGAGAGTGTGTTAGAGTGTGTGAATGAGTGTGAATGAGAGAGTGTGTGTGTGAGAGTGTGTGAGAGTGTGTGAGTGTGTGTGAGAGTGTGTGAGATTGTGTGAGTATGTGGGTGTGAGTGTGTGTGAGTGTGTGGGTGTGAGAGTGTGTGAGTGTGAGAGAGTGTGTGAGTGTGTAAGAGTGTGTGAGTGTGTGTGAGAGTGTGAGAGTGTGTGAGTGTGCGAGTGTGTGTGAGAGTGTGCGAGTATGTGTGAGAGTGTGAGAGTGTGTGA
>NC_140781.1:203240095-203275095 GCF_044657685.1 Stegodyphus dumicola
CAATGAGTGTGAATGAGAGAGTGTGTATGTGAGACTGTGAGAGTGTGTGAGTGTGTGTGAGTGTGTGTGAGAGTGTGTGAGTGTGTGGGTGTGTGAGAGTGTTTGAATCTGTGTGAGAGTGTGTGAGTGTGTGGGTGAGAGGGTGTGTGTGTGAGAGTGTTTGAATGTGTGTGAGAGTGTGTGAGTGTGTGTGTGAGAGGGTGTGTGTGTGAGAGTGTGTGAGTGTGAGTGTGTGTGAGAGTGTGTGAGTGTGTGTGAGAGTGTGTGAGTGTGTGTGAGAGTGTGTGTGAGTGTGTGTGAGAGTGTGTGTGAGTGTGTGTGAGAGTGTGTGAGTGTGTGTGAGCGTGTGTGAGAGTGTGTGAGTATGTGGGTGTGAGGGTGTGTGAATGATAGTGTGTGTATGTGAGTGTGTGTGAGAGTGTGTGAGTGTGTGTGAGTGTGTGTGAAAGTGTGTGAGTGTGTGTTAGTGTGTGTGAGAGTGTGTGAGTGTGTGTGTGAGTGTGTGTGAGAGTGTGTGTGAGAGTGTGTGAGAGTGTGTCAGTGTGTGGGTGTGTGGGTGTGAGAGTGTGAGAGTGTGTGTGAGTGTGTGAGTGTGCGAGTGTGTGTGAGAGTGTGCGAGTATGTGTGAGAGTGTGTGAGTGTGTGTGAGAGTGTGTGAGTGTGTGGGTGTGAGAGTGTGTGAGTATGTGTGAGAGTGTGAGATTGTGTGTGAATGTGTGTGAGAGTGTGTGAATGTGTGTGAGAGTGTGTGAGTGTGTGTGAGAGTGTGTGAGTATGTGGCTGTGAGAGTGTGTTAGAGTGTGTGAATGAGTGTGAATGAGAGAGTGTGTGTGTGAGTGTGTGTGAGAGTGTGTGAGTGTGCGTGAGAGTGTGTGAGTGTGTGCGAGAGTGTGAGAGAGTGTGAGTGTTATTGTGTGTGAGTGTGTGTGAGAGTGTGTGAGTGTGTGTGAGTGTGTGTGAGAGTGTGTGAGTGTGTGTGAGCGTGTGTGAGAGTGTGTGAGTATGTGGGTGTGAGGGTGTGTGAATGAGAGAGTGTGTATGTGAGAGTGTGTGAGTGTGTGTGAGAGTGTGTGAGAGTGTGTGGGTGTGTGTGAGAGTGTGTGAGTGTGTGGGCGTGTGAGAGTGTGTGAGTGTGTGTGAATGAGTGTGTGTGAGAGAGTGTATGTGTGAGAGTGTGTGAGTGTGTGTGAAAGTGTGTGAGTGTGTGTGAGAGTGTGTGAGAGTGTGTGAGTGTTTGAGTGTGTGTGAGAGTGTGTGAGATTGTGTGAGAGTGTGTGAGTGTGTGTGAGTGAGAGAGTGTGAGTGAGAGAGTGAGTGAGTGTGTGTGAGAGTGTTTGAGTGTGTGTGAGTGTGTGTGAGAGTGTGTGATAGTGTGTGTGAGAGTGTGTGTGAGTGTGTGAGTGTGTGAGAGAGTGTGAGTGTGTTATTGTGTGTGAGTGTGTGTGAGAGTGTCTGAGAGTGTGAGAGTGTGTGACAGTGTGAGAGTGTGTGTGAGAGTGTGTGAGAGTGTGAGAGTGTGTGAGAGTGTGTGAGTGTCTGTGAGTGTGTGTGAGTGTGTGAGAGTGTGTGAGAGTGTGTGGGTGTGAGAGTGTGAGAGTGTGTGAGTGTGTGTGAGAGTGTGTGAGAGTGTGAGAGTGTGTGAGGGTGTGAGTATGTGTGAGAGTGTGTGTGAGAGTGTGTGAGTGTGTGGGTGTGAGAGTGTGTGAGTGTGTGTGAGAGTGTGTGAGTGTGTGTGAATGAGTGTGAGTGAGAGAGTGTGTGAGTGTGTGGGTGTGAGAGTGTGTGAGTGTGTGTGAGAGTGTGTGAGTGTGTGTGAATGAGTGTGAGTGAGAGAGTGTGTAAGAGTGTGTGAGTGTGTCTGAGTGTGTGAGTGTGTGAGTGTGTGTGAGAGTGTGTGAGAGTGTGTGAGTGTGTGTGAGAGTGTGTGAGAGTGTGTGAGTATGTGGGTGTGAGGGTGTGTGAGAGTGTGTGATTATGTGTGAGAGTGTGTGAGTGTGTGATAGAGTGTGAATAAGAGAGTGTGTGTTAGAGTGTGTGAGAGTGTGTGAGTGTGTGTGAGAATGTGTGAGTGTGTGTGAGCGTGAGAGTGTGTGAGTGTGTGTGAGTGTGTGTGAGTGTGTGTGAGAGTGTGTGAGTGTGTGTGAATGAGTGTGAGTGAGAGAGTGTGTGTAAGAGAGTGTGTGAGAGTGTTAGAGTGTGTGAGAGTGTGTGAGATCGTGTGAGAGTGTGAGAGTGTGTGAGAGTGTGTGAGTGTGTGTGAGTGTGTGTGAGAGTGTGTGAGTATGTGGGTGTGAGTGTGTGAGAGTGTGTGAGTGTGTGGGTGTGAGAGTGTGTGAGTGTGTGTGAATGAGTGTGTGTGTGAGAGTGTGTGAGCGTGTGTAAGAGTGTGTGAGTGGGTGTGAGAGTGTGTGACTGTCTGTGAGTGTGTGTGAGAGTGTGTGAGTGTGTGTGAGAGTGTGTGAGTATGTGTGAGAGTGTGTGTGAGTGTGTGTAAGAGTGTGTGAGTGTGTGTGAGTGTGTGAGAGTGTGGGTGTGAGAGTGTGTGAGTGTGTGAATGAGTGTGAATGAGAGAGTGTGTGTGAGATTGTGTGAGTGTGTGAGAGAGTGTGTGAGTGTGTGTGAGAGTGTGTGAGTGTGTGTGCATGAGTGTGAGTGAAAGTTTGTGTGTGAGAGTGTGTGAGTGTGTGTGAGAATGTGTGAGTGTGTGTGAGAGTGTGTGAGTGTGTGAGAGTGTGTGTGAGTGTGTGTGAGAGTGTGTGCATGAGTGTGAGTGAAAGTGTGTGTGTGAGAGTGTGTGTGAGAGTGTGTGAGTGTGTGTGAGAGTGTGAGTGTGTGTGAGTGTGTGTGAGAGTGTGTGAGAGTGTGTGAGAGTGTGAGTATGTGGGTGTGAGAGTGTGTGAATGAGTGTGAATGAGAGAGAGTGTGTGTGAGAGTGTGTGAGTATGTGGGTGTGAGAGTGTGTGAGTATGTGGGTGTGAGAGTGTGTGAGTATGTGGGTGTGAGAGTGTGTGAGTGTGTGAATGAGTGTGAATGAGAGAGTGTGTGTTAGAGTGTGTGAGTGTGTGTAAGAGTGAGAGTGTGTGAGAGTGTGTGTGAGAGTGTGTGAGTGTGTGTGAGAGTGTTAGAGTGTGTGAGAGTGTGTGAGTATGTGGGTGTGAGTGTGTGTGAGTGTGTGAGAGTGTGTGTGTGTGAATGAGTGTGAGTGAGAGAGTGTGTGAGTGTGTGTGAGAGTGTGTGAGAGTGTGTGAGTGTGTGTGAGTGTGTGTGAGAGTGTGTGAGTGTGTGTGAGCGTGTGTGAGAGTGTGTGAGTATGTGGGTGTGAGGGTGTGTGAATGAGAGAGTGTATGAGTGTGAGTGAGAGAGTGTGTGTGTGAGAGTGTGTGAGTGTGTGTGAAAGTGTGTGAGTGTGTGTGAGAGTGTGTGAGAGTGTGTGAGATTGTGTAAGAGTGTGTGAGTGTGTGTGAGAGTGTGAGAGTGTGTGAGAGTGTGTGTGAGAGTGTGTGAGTGTGTGTGAGAGTGTGTGAGTGTGTGTGAATGAGTGTGAGTGAGAGAGTGTGTGAGTGTGTGTGAGAGTGTGTGAGTGTGTGTGAGTGTGTGAGTGTGTGTGAGTGTGTGTGAGAGTGTGTGATAGTGTGTGTGATAGTGTGTGAGTGTGTGTGTGAGTGTGTGAGAGTGTGTGAGAGAGTGTGTGTGAGAGTGTGTGAGTGTGTGTGAGTATGTATGAGAGTGTGTGAGTTTGTGTGAATGTGTGTGAGAGTGTGTGAATGTGTGTGAGAGTGTGTGAGTGTGTGTGAGAGTGTGTGAGAGTGTGTGAGTATGTGGCTGTGTGGGTGTGAGGGTGTGTGAATGAGTGTGAATGAGAGAGTGTGTATGTGAGAGTGTGTGAGAGTGTATAAGTGTGTGTGAGTGTCTGTGAGTGTGTGTGAGAGTGTGTGAGTGTGTGTGAGAATGTGTGAGTGTGTGTGAGTGTGTGTGTGTGAGAGTGTGTGAGAGTGTGTGAGTGTGTGTGAGTGTGTGTGAGAGTGTGTGTGAGAGTGTGTGAGTGTGTGTGAGAGTGTGTGAGTGTGTGTGAATGAGTGTGAGTGAGAGAGTGTGTGAGTGTGTGTGAGAGTGTGTGAGTGTGTGTGAGTGTGTGAGAGTGTGTGTGAGTGTGTGTGAGAGTGTGTGATAGTGTGTGTGATAGTGTGTGAGTGTGTGTGTGAGTGTGTGAGAGTGTGTGAGAGATTGTGTGTGAGAGTGTGTGAGTGTGTGTGAGTATGTGTGAGAGTGTGTGAGTTTATGTGAATGTGTGTGAGAGTGTGTGAATGTGTATGAGAGTGTGTGAGTGTGTGTGAGAGTGTGTGAGTGTGTGTGAGAGTGTGTGAGAGTGTGTGAGTATGTGGCTGTGTGGGTGTGAGGGTGTGTGAGAGTGTGTGAATGAGTGTGAATGAGAGAGTGTGTATGTGAGAGTGTGTGAGTGTGTCTGAGAGTGTGTAAGTGTGTGTGAGAGTGTGCGAGTGTCTGTGAGTGTGTGTGAGAGTGTGTGAGTGTGTGTGAGAATGTGTGAGTGTGTGTGAGAGTGTGTGAGAGTGTGTGAATGAGTGTGAGTGAGAGAGTGTGTGTGAGAGAGTGTGTAAGAGTGTGTGAGAGTGTGTGAGTGTGTGTGAGTGTGTGTGAGAGTGTGTGAGTGTGTGTGAGAGTGTGTGTGAAAATGTGTGAGTGTGTGTGAGAGTGTGTGTGTGTGCATGAGTGTGTGTGTGAGAGTGTGTGAGTGTGTGTGAGAGTGTGAGTGTGTGTGAGAGTGTGTGAGTGTGTGTGAGTGTGTGTGAGAGTGTGTGTGAAAGTGTGTGAGTGTGTGTGAGAGTGTGTGAGTGTGTGAGTGTGTGTGAGAGTGTGTGAGATTGTGTAAGAGTGTGTGAGTTTGTGTGAGAGTGTGTGAGTGTGTGTGAGTGTGTGAGTGTGTGTGAGAGTGTGTGTGAGAGTGTGTGAGTGTGTGTGAGAGTGTGTGAGTGTGTGTGAATGAGTGTGAGTGAGAGAGTGTGTGAGTGTGTGCGAGAGTGTGTGAGTGTGTGTGAGAGTGTGTGATAGTGTGTGAGTGTGTGTGTGATTGTGTGAGAATGTGTGAGAGAGTGTGTGTGAGAGTGTGTGATAGTGTGTGTGATAGTGTGTGAGTGTGTGTGTGAGTGTGTGAGAGTGTGTGAGAGAGTGTGTGTGAGAGTGTGTGAGAGTGTGTGAGTGTGTGTGAGTATGTGTGAGAGTGTGTGAGTTTGTGTGAATGTGTGTGAGAGTGTGTGAATGTGTGTGAGAGTGTGTGAGTGTGTGTGAGAGTGTGTGAGAGTGTGTGAGTATGTGGCTGTGTGGGTGTGAGGGTGTGTGAGAGTGTGTGAGTGTGTTTGAGAGTGTGTAAGTGTGTGTGAGAGTGTGTGAGTGTGTGTGAGAATGTGTGAGTGTGTGTGAGTGTGTGTGAGAGTGTGTGAGAGTGTGTCAGTGTGTGGGTGTGAGAGTGTGAGAGTGTGAGTGTGTGTGTGTGAGAGTGTGTGTGAGTGTGTGAGTGTGTGTGAGAGTGTGCGAGTATGTGTGAGTGTGTGTGAGTGTGTGTGAGAGTGTGTGTGTGTGAGACTGTGTGAGTGTGTGTGAGAGTGTGTGAGAGTGTGTGAGTTTGTGTGAATGAGTGTGAGTGAGAGATTGTGTGTGAGAGAGTGTGTAAGAGTGTGTGAGTGTGTGTGAGAATGTGTGAGTGTGTGTGAGTGTGTGTGAGAGTGTGTGAGTGTGTGTGAGAGTGTGTGAGTAAGTGGGTGTGAGGGTGTGTGAATGAGTGTGTGAGAGTGTGTAAGTGTGTGTAAGTGTGTGTGAGAGTGTGTGAGTGTGTGTGAGAGTGTGTGTGAGAATGTGTGAGTGTGTGTGAGAGTGTGTGTGTGTGCATGAGTGTGTGTGTGAGAGTGTGTGAGTGTGTGTGAGAGTGTGTGTGAGAGTGTGTGAAAGTGTGAGAGTGTGTGAGTATGTGGGTGTGAGAGTGTGTGAATGAGTGTGAATGAGAGAGTGTGTGTGAGACTGTGTGAGGATGTGGGTGTGAGAGTGTGTGAGTATGTCGGTGTGAGAGTGTGTGAGTGTGTGAAAGAGTGTGAATGAGAGAGTGTGTGAGAATGTGTGAGTGTGTGTGAATGAGTGTAAGTGAGAGTGTGTGTAAGAGAGTGTGTGAGAGTGTTCGAGTGTGTGAGAGAGTGTGAGATCGTGTGAGAGTGTGAGAGAGTGTGAGAGTGTGTGAGTGTGTGTGAGAGTGTGTGTGTGTGCATGAGTGTGTGTGTGAGAATGTGTGAGTGTGTGTGAGAGTGTGTGTGTGTGCATGAGTGTGTGTGTGAGAGTGTGTGAGTGTGTGTGAGTGTGTGTGAGAGTGTGTGAGAGTGTGTGTGAGAGTGTGAGAGTGTGTGAGTATGTGGGTGTGAGAGTGTGTGAATGAGTGTGAATGAGAGAGTGTGTGTGAGACTGTGTGAGGATGTGGGTGTGAGAGTGTGTGAGTATGTCGGTTTGAGAGTGTGTGAAAGAGTGTGAATGAGAGAGTGTGTGAGAATGTGTGAGTGTGTGTGAATGAGTGTGAGTGAGAGTGTGTGTAAGAGAGTGTGTGAGAGTGTTAGAGTGTGTGAGAGATTGTGAGATCGTGTGAGAGTGTGAGAGAGTGTGAGAGTGTGTGAGAGTGTGTGAGAGTGTGTGAGTTTGTGGGTGTGAGTGTGTGAGATTGTGTGAGTGTGTGGGTGTGAGAGTTTGTGAGTGTGTGTGAGTGTGTGTGAATGAGTGTGAGTGTGAGTGTGTGTGAGAGTGTGAGTATGTGGGTGTGTTAATGAGAAAGTGTGTATGTGAGAGTGTGTGAGAGTGTGTGAGTGTGTGTGAGAGTGTGTGAGTGTGTGGGTGTGTGAGTGTGTGTGAGTGTGTGTGAATGAGTGAGTGAGAGAGTGTGAGTGAGAGTGTGTGATTGCGTGTGAAAGTGTGTGAGTGTGTGTGAAAGTGTGTGAGTGTGTGTGAGATTGTGTGAGTATGTGTGAGAGTGTGTGAGAGTGTCTGAGAGTGTCTGAGTGTGTGTGAGAGTGTGTGAGAGTGGGTGAGTATGTGTGAGTGTGTGAGTGTGTGTGAATGTGTGTGAGAGTGTGTGAATGTGTGTGAGTGTGTGTGAGAGTGTGTGAGTGTGTGTGAGAGTGTGTGAAGTGTGTGAGAGTGTGAGAGAGTAAGAGAGTGTGTGAGAGTGTTTGAGAGTGTGTGAGAGTGTGTGAGTATGTGGGTGTGAGAGTGTGTTAGAGTGTGTGAGTGAGTGTGAATGAGAGAGTGTGTGTGTGAGTGTGTGTGAGAGTGTGTGTGAGTGCGTGTGAGAGTGTGTGAGAGTGTGTGAGTATGTGTGAGAGTGTGTGAGTGTGTGTGAGAGTGTGTGAGTGTGTTATTGTGTGTGAGTGTGTGTGAGAGTGTGTGAGATTGTGTGAGTGTGAGTGTGTGTGAGAGTGTTAGAGTGTGTGAGAGTGTGAGAGAGTGTTAGAGTGTGTGAGAGTGTGTGAGAGAGTGTGTGAGAGAGTGTGTGAGTGTGTGAGAGTGTGTGAGAGAGTGTGTGAGTGTGTGAGAGTGTGTGAGATTGTGTGTGAGAGTGTTTGAGAGTGTGTGAGAGTGTGTGAGAGTGTGTAAGTGTGTGTGAGAGTGTGTGAGTGTGTGTGAGTGTGTGTGAGAGTGTGTGAGTGTGTGTGAGAATGTGTGAGTGTGTGTGAGAGTGTGTGTGAGAGTGTGTGAGTGTGTGTGAGAGTGTGTGAGTGTGTGTGCATGAGTGTGAGTGAGAGTGTGTGTGTGAGAGTGTGTAAGTGTGTGTGAGAGTGTGAGTGTGTGTGAGAGTGTGTGAGTGTGTGAGAGTGTGTGTGAGAGTGTGTGAGAGTGCGAGAGTGTGTGAGTATGTGGGTGTGAGAGTGTGTGAATGAGAGAGTGTGTGTGAGAGTGTGTGAGTATGTGGGTGTGAGAGTGTGTGAGTATGTGGGTGTGAGAGTGTGTGAGTATGTGTGTGTGAGAGTGTGTGAGTATGTGGGTGTGAGAGTGTGTGAGTGTGTGATAGAGTGTGAATAAGAGAGTGTGTGTTAGAGTGTGTGAGTGTGCGTGAGAATGTGTGAGTGTGTGTGAGCGTGAGAGTGTGTGAGTGTGTGTGAGAGTGTGTGAGTGTGTGTGAATGAGTGTGAGTGAGAGAGTGTGTGTAAGAGAGTGTGTGAGAGTGTTAGAGTGTGTGAGAGTGTGTGAGATAGTGTGAGAGTGTGAGAGTGTGTGAGAGTGTGTGAGTGTGTGTGAGTGTGTGTGAGTATGTGGGTGTGAGTGTGTGAGAGTGTGTGAGTGTGTGGGTGTGAGAGTGTGTGAGTGTGTGTGAATGAGTGTGAGTGAGAGAGTGTGTGTGTGAGAGTGTGTGAGCGTGTGTAAGTGTGTGTGAGTGGGTGTGAGAGTGTGTGACTGTGTGTGAGAGTGTGTGAGTATGTGTGAGAGTGTGTGTGAGTGTGTGTGAGAGTGTGTGAGTGTGTGTGAGTGTGTGAGAGTGTGGGTGTGAGAGTGTGTGCATGAGTGTGAGTGAAAGTGTGTGTGTGAGAGTGTGTGAGTGTGTGTGAGAATGTGTGAGTGTGTGTGAGAGTGTGTGAGTGTGTGAGAGTGTGTGTGAGTGTGTGTGAGAGTGTGTGCATAAGTGTGAGTGAAAGTGTGTGTGTGAGAGTGTGTGTGAGAGTGTGTAGGTGTGTGTGAGAGTGTGAGTGTGTGTGAGTGTGTGTGAGAGTGTGTGAGAGTGTGAGTATGTGGGTGTGAGAGTGTGTGAATGAGTGTGAATGAGAGAGAGTGTGTGTGAGAGTGTGAGAGTGTGTGAGTATGTGGGTGTGAGAGTGTGTGAGTATGTGGGTGTGAGAGTGTGTGAGTATGTGGGTGTGAGAGTGTGTGAGTGTGTGAATGAGTGTGAATGAGAGAGTGTGTGTTAGAGTGTGTGAGTGTGTGTAAGAGTGAGAGTGTGTGAGAGTGTGTGTGAGAGTGTGTGAGTGTGTGTGAGAGTGTTAGAGTGTGTGAGAGTGTGTGAGTATGTGGGTGTGAGTGTGTGTGAGCGTGTGAGAGTGTGTGTGTGTGAATGAGTGTGAGTGAGAGAGTGTGTGAGAGTGTGTGAGTGTGTGTGAGAGTGTGTGAGAGTGTGTGTGAGTGTGTGTGAGAGTGTGTGAGTGTGTGTGAGCGTGTGTGAGAGTGTGCGAGTATGTGGGTGTGAGGGTGTGTGAATGAGAGAGTGTATGAGTGTGAGTGAGAGAGTGTGTGTGTGAGAGTGTGTGTGAAAGTGTGTGAGTGTGTGTGAGAGTGTGTGAGTGTGTGTGAGAGTGTGTGAGATTGTGTAAGTGTGTGTGAGTGTGTGTGAGAGTGTGAGAGTGTGTGATAGAGTGTGAATGAGAGAGTGTGTGTTAGAGTGTGTGAGAGTGTGTGAGCGTGTGTGAGTGTGTGTGAATGAGTGTGAGTGAGAGAGTGTGTGTAAGAGTGTGTGTGAGAGTGTTAGAGTGTGTGAGATCGTGTGAGAGTCTGAGAGAGTTTGAGAGTGTGTGAGTGTGTGTGAGTGTGTGTGAGAGTGTGTGAGTATGTGGGTGTGAGTGTGTGAGAGTGTATGAGTGTGTGGGTGTGAGAGTGTGTGAGAGTGTGTGAGTGTTTGTGAATGAGTGTGAGTGAGAGAGTGTGTGTGTGAGAGTGTGTAAGAGTGTGTGAGTGGGTGTGAGAGTGTGTGAACTGTGTGTGAGTGTGTGTGAGAGTGTGTGAGTGTGTGTGAGAGTGTGTGAGTGTGTGTGAGTGTGTGTGAGAGAGTTTGAGAGTGTGTGAGAGTGTGTGAGTATGTGTGTGAGTGTGTGAGAGTGTGTTAGAGTGTGTGAATGAGAGAGTGTGTGTGAGAGTGTGTGAGAGTGTGTGAGAGTGTGTGAGTATGTGTGAGAGAGTGTGTGAGTGTGTGAGAGTGTGTGAGTGTGCGTGAGAGTGTGTGAGAGTGTGAGAGATTGTGAGTGTGTTATTGTGTGTGAGAGTGTGTGAGTGTGTGTGAGAGTGTGTGAGTATGTGTGAGAGTGTGTGTGAGTGTGTGTGAGTGTGTGAGAGTGTGGGTGTGAGAGTGTGTGAGAGTGTGTGAGTGTGTGAATGAGTGTGAATGAGAGAGTGTGTGTGAGATTGTGTGAGTGTGTGAGAGAGTGTGTGTGTGTGTGAGAGTGTGTGAGTGTGTGTGAGAGTGTGTGAGTGTGTGAGAGTGTGTGAGTGTGTGTGAGAGTGTGTGAGTGTGTGTGAATGAGTGTGTGTGAGAGTGTTTGAGAGTGTGTGAGTGTGTGTGAGAGTGTGTGAGTGTGTGTGAGAGTGTGTGAGTGTGTGTGAGAGTGTGTGAGTGTGTGTGAGAATGTGTGAGTGTGTGTGAGAGTGTGTGAGTGTGTAAGAGTGTGTGTGAGTGTGTGTGCCTGAGTGTGAGTGAAAGTGTGTGTGTGAGAGTGTGTGAGTGTGTGTGAGAGTGTGTGAGTGTGTGTGAGTGTGTGTGAGAGTGTGAGTGTGTGTGAGAGTGTGTGTGAGAGTGTGTGAGAGTGTGAGTATGTGGGTGTGAGAGTGTGTGAATGAGTGTGAATGAGAGAGTGTGTGTGTGTGAGAGTGTCTGAGTATGTGGGTGTGAGAGTGTGTGAGTATGTGGGTGTGAGAGTGTGTGAGTGTGTGAATGAGTGTGAATGAGAGAGAGTGTGTTAGAGTGTGTGAGTGTGTGTAAGAGTGAGAGTGTGTGTGAGAGTGTGTGTGAGAGTGTGTGAGTGTGTGTGAGAGTGTTAGAGTGTGTGAGAGTGTGTGAGTATGTGGGTGTGAGTGTGTGTGAGTGTGTGAGAGTGTGTGTGTGTGAATGAGTGTGAGTGAGAGAGTGTGTGAGAGTGTGTGAGTGTGTGTAAGAGTGTGTGAGTGTGTGTAAGAGTGTGTGAGTGTGTGTGAGAGTGTGTGAGAGTGTGTGAGTGTGTGTGAGTGTGTGTGAGAGTGTGTGAGTGTGTGTGAGCGTGTGTGAGAGTGTGTGAGTATGTGGGTGTGAGGGTGTGTGAATGAGAGAGTGTATGAGTCTGAGTGAGAGAGTGTGTGTGTGAGAGTGTGTGAGTGTGTGTGAAAGTGTGTGTGAGAGTGTGTGAGTGTGTGTGAGAGTGTGTGAGTGTGTGTGAATGAGTGTGAGTGAGAGAGTGTGTGAGTGTGTGTGAGAGTGTGAGAGTGTGTGTGAGTGTGTGAGAGTGTGTGTGAGTGTGTGTGAGAGTGTGTGATAGTGTGTGAGTGTGTGTGTGAGTGTGTGAGAATGTGTGAGTGAGTGTGTGTGAGAATGTGTGATAGTGTGTGTGATAGTGTGTGAGAGTGTGTGAGAGTGTGTGAGTGTGTGTGAGTATGTGTGAGTTTGTGTGAATGTGTGTGAGAGTGTGTGAATGTGTGTGAGAGTGTGTGAGTGTGTGTGAGAGTGTGTGAGAGTGTGTGAGTATGTGGCTGTGTGGGTGTGAGGGTGTGTGAGAGTGTGTGAATGAGTGTGAATGAGAGAGAGTGTATGTGAGAGTGTGTGAGTGTGTGTGAGAGTGTGTAAGTGTGTGTGAGAGTGTGTGAGTGTCTGTGAGTGTGTGTGAGAGTGTGTGAGTGTGTGTGAGAATGTGTGAGTGTGTGTGAGTGTGTGTGAGTGTGTGTGAGAGTGTGTGAGAGTGTGTCAGTGTGTGGGTGTGAGAGTGTGAGAGTGTGAGTGTGTGTGTGTGAGAGTGTGTGAGAGTGTGTGTGAGTGTGTGAGAGTGTGTGAGAGTGTGCGAGTATGTGTGAGAGTGTGTGAGTGTGTGTGAGAGTGTGTGGGTGTGAGAGTGTGTGAGTGTGTGTGAGAGTGTGTGAGAGTGTGTGAGTTTGTGTGAATGAGTGTGAGTGAGAGAGTGTGTGTGAGAGTGTGTGAGTGTGTGAGAGTGTGTGTGAGATTGTGTGAGTGTGTGTGAGAGTGTGTGAGAGTGTGTGAGTATGTGGGTGTGTGAGAGTGTGTGAGTATGTGGGTGTGAGGGTGTGTGAATGAGTGTGAATGAGAGAGTGTGTATGTGAGAGTGTGTGAGAGTGTGTAAGTGTGTGTAAGTGTGTGTGAGAGTGTGTGAGAGTGTGTGAGTGTGTGTGAGAGTGTGTGTGAGAATGTGTGAGTGTGTGTGAGAGTGTGTGTGTGTGCATGAGTGTGTGTGTGAGAGTGTGTGAGTGTGTGTGAGTGTGTGTGAGAGTGTGTGAGAGTGTGTGTGAGAGTGTGAGAGTGTGTGAGTATGTGGGTGTGAGAGTGTGTGAATGAGTGTGAATGAGAGAGTGTGTGTGAGACTGTGTGAGGATGTGGGTGTGAGAGTGTGTGAGTATGTCGGTGTGAGAGTGTGTGAAAGAGTGTGAATGAGAGAGTGTGTGAGAATGTGTGAGTGTGTGTGAATGAGTGTGAGTGAGAGTGTGTGTAAGAGAGTGTGTGAGAGTGTTAGAGTGTGTGAGAGAGTGTGAGATCGTGTGAGCGTGTGAGAGTGTGTGAGAGTGTGTGAGTTTGTGGGTGTGAGTGTGTGAGATTGTGTGAGTGTGTGGGTGTGAGAGTTTGTGAGTGTGTGTGAGTGTGTGTGAATGAGTGTGAGTGTGAGTGTGTGTGAGAGTGTGAGTATGTGGGTGTGAGGGTGTGTGAATGAGAAAGTGTGTATGTGAGAGTGTGTGAGAGTGTGTGAGTGTGTGTGAGAGTGTGTGAGTGTGTGGGTGTGTGAGTGTGTGTGAGTGTGTGTGAATGAGTGAGTGAGAGAGTCTGAGTGAGAGTGTGTGATTGCGTGTGAAAGTGTGTGAGTGTGTGTGAGATTGTGTGAGTATGTGTGAGAGTGTGTGAGAGTGTCTGAGAGTGTCTGAGTGTGTGTGAGAGTGTGTGAGAGTGTGTGAGTATGTGTGAGTGTGTGAGTGTGTGTGAATGTGTGTGAGAGTGTGTGAATGTGTGTGAGTGTGTGTGAGAGTGTGTGAAGTGTGTGAGAGTGTGAGAGAGTAAGAGAGTGTGTGAGAGTGTGTGAGAGTGTTTGAGAGTGTGTGAGAGTGTGTGAGTATGTGGGTGTGAGAGTGTGTTAGAGTGTGTGAGTGAGTGTGAATGAGAGAGTGTGTGTGTGAGTGTGTGTGAGAGTGTGTGTGAGTGTGTGTGAGAGTGTGTGAGAGTGTGTGAGTATGTGTGAGAGTGTGTGAGTGTGTGTGAGATTGTTTGAGTGTGAGTGTGTGTGAGAGTGTTAGAGTGTGTGAGAGAGTGTTAGAGTGTGTGAGAATGTGTGAGAGAGTGTGTGAGTGTGTGAGAGTGTGTGAGAGAGTGTGTGAGTGTGTGAGAGTGTGTGAGAGTGTGTGAGAGTGTGTGTGAGAGTGTTTGAGAGTGTGTGAGAGTGTGTGAGTGTCTGTGTGAGTGTGTGAGTGTGTGTGAGAGTGTGTGAGAGTGTGTAAGTGTGTGTGAGAGTGTGTGAGTGTGTGTGAGAGAGTGTGAGTGTGTGTGAGAATGTGTGAGTGTGTGTGAGAGTGTGTGTGAGAGTGTGTGAGAGTGTGTGAGTGTGTGTGAGAGTGTGTGAGTGTGTGTGCATGAGTGTGAGTGAGAGTGTGTGTGTGAGAGTGTGTGAGTGTGTGTGAGAGTGTGAGTGTGTGTGAGAGTGTGTGAGTGTGTGTGAGTGTGTGTGAGAGTGTGTGAGAGTGCGAGAGTGTGTGAGTATGTGGGTGTGAGAGTGTGTGAATGAGAGAGTGTGTGTGAGAGTGTGTGAGTATGTGGGTGTGAGAGTGTGTGAGTATGTGTGTGTGAGAGTGTGTGAGTATGTGGGTGTGAGAGTGTGTGAGTGTGTGATAGAGTGTGAATAAGAGAGTGTGTGTTAGAGTGTGTGAGTGTGTGTGAGAATGTGTGAGTGTGTGTGAGCGTGAGAGTGTGTGAGTGTGTGTGAGTGTGTGTGAATGAGTGTGAGTGAGAGAGTGTGTGTAAGAGAGTGTGTGAGAGTGTTAGAGTGTGTGAGAGTGTGTGAGATGGTGTGAGAGTGTGTGAGAGTGTGTGAGTGTGTGTGAGTGTGTGTGAGAGTGTGTGAGTATGTGGGTGTGAGTGTGTGAGAGTGTGTGAGTGTGTGGGTGTGAGAGTGTGTGAGTGTGTGTGAATGAGTGTGAGTGAGAGAGTGTGTGTGTGAGAGTGTGTGAGCGTGTGTAAGAGTGTGTGAGTGGGTGTGAGAGTGTGTGACTGTGTGTGAGTGTGTGTGAGAGTGTGTGAGTGTGTGTGAGAGTGTGTGAGTATGTGTGAGAGTGTGTGTGAGTATGTGTGAGAGTGTGTGAGTGTGTGTGAGTGTGTGAGAGTGTGGGTGTGAGAGTGTGTGAGTGTGTGAATGAGAGAGTGTGTGTGAGATTGTGTGAGTGTGTGAGAGAGTGTGTGAGTGTGTGTGAGAGTGTGTGAGTGTGTGTGCATGAGTGTGAGTGAAAGTGTGTGTGTGAGAGTGTGTGAGTGTGTGTGAGAATGTGTGAGTGTGTGTGAGAGTGTGTGAGTGTGTGAGAGTGTGTGTGAGTGTGTGTGAGAGTGTGTGCATGAGTGTGAGTGAAAGTGTGTGTGTGAGAGTGTGTGTGAGAGTGTGTAGGTGTGTGTGAGAGTGTGAGTGTGTGCGAGTGTGTGTGAGAGTGTGTGAGAGTGTGAGTATGTGGGTGTGAGAGTGTGTGAATGAGAGAGAGTGTGTTAGCGTGTGAGAGTGTGTGAGTATGTGGGTGTGAGAGTGTGTGAGTATGTGGGTGTGTGAGTGTGTGAGTATGTGGGTGTGAGAGTGTGTGAGTGTGTGAATGAGTGTGAATGAGAGAGTGTGTGTTAGAGTGTGTGAGTGTGTGTAAGAGTGAGAGTGTGTGTGAGTGTGTGTGAGAGTGTTAGAGTGTGTGAGAGTGTGTGAGTATGTGGGTGTGAGTGTGTGTGAGTGTGTGAGAGTGTGTGTGTGTGAATGTGAGTGAGAGAGTGTGTGTGTGTGTGTGAGAGTGTGTGAGAGTGTGTGAGTGTGTGTGAGTGTGTGTGAGAGTGTGTGAGTGTGTGTGAGCGTGTGTGAGAGTGTGTGAGTATGTGGGTGTGAGGGTGTGTTAATGAGAGAGTGTATGAGTGTGAGTGAGAGAGTGTGTGTGTGAGAGTGTGTGAGTGTGTGTGAAAGTGTGTGAGTGTGTGTGAGAGTGTGTGAGTGTGTGTGAGAGTGTGTTAGATTGTGTAAGAGTGTGTGAGTGTGTGTGAGAGTGTGAGAGTGTGTGAGAGTGTGTGAGTGTGTGTGAGAGTGTGTGAGTGTGTGTGAATGAGTGTGAGTGAGAGAGTGTGTGAGTGTGTGTGAGAGTGTGTGAGTGTGTGTGAGTGTGTGAGAGTGTGTGTGAGTGTGTGTGAGAGTGTGTGATAATGTGTGTGATAGTGTGTGAGTGTGTGTGTGAGTGTGTGAGAGTGTGTGAGAGAGTGTGTGTGAGAGTGTGTGAGTGTGTGTGAGTATGTGTGAGAGTGTGTGAGTTTGTGTGAATGTGTGTGAGAGTGTGTGAATGTGTGTGAGAGTGTGTGAGTGTGTGTGAGAGTGTGTGAGAGTGTGTGAGTACGTGGCTGTGTGGGTGTGAGTGTGTGTGAGAGTGTGTGAATGAGTGTGAATGAGAGAGTGTGTATGTGAGAGTGTGTGAGAGTGTGTAAGTGTGTGTGAGAGTGTGTGAGTGTCTGTGAGTGTGTATGAGAGTGTGTGAGTGTGTGTGAGAATGTGTGAGTGTGTGTGAGTGTGTGTGAGTGTGTGTGAGAGTGTGTGAGAGTGTGTCAGTGTGTGGGTGTCTGGGTGTGAGAGTGTGAGAGTGTGAGTGTGTGTCTGTGAGAGTGTGTGAGAGTGTGTGTGAGTGTGTGAGTGTGTGTGAGAGTGTGTGAGTTTGTGTGAATGAGTGTGAGTGAGTGTGTGTGAGAGAGTGTGTAAGAGTGTGTGAGTGTGTGTGAGAGTGTGTGAGTGTGTGTGAGAGTGTGTGAGTGTGTGTGAGAGTGTGTGAGAGTGTGTGATTATGTGGGTGTGTGAGAGTGTGTGAGTATGTGGGTGTGAGGGTGTGTGAGAGTGTGTGAATGAGTGTGAATGAGAGAGTGTGTATGTGAGAGTGTGTAAGTGTGTGTGAGAGTGTGTGAGAGTGTGTGAGTGTGTGTGAGAGTGTGTGTGAGAATGTGTGAGTGTGTGTGAGAGTGTGTGTGTGTGCATGAGTGTGTGTGTGAGAGTGTGTGAGTGTGTGTGAGTGTGTGTGAGAGTGTGAGTGTGTGAGAGTGTGTGAGTGTGTGTGAGTGTGTGTGAGAGTGTGTGAGAGTGTGAGAGTGTGTGAGTATGTGGGTGTGAGAGTGTGTGAGTATGTGGGTGTGAGAGTGTGTGAATGAGTCTGAATGAGAGAGTGTGTGTGAGACTGTGTGAGGATGTGGGTGTGAGAGTGTGTGAGTATGTCGGTGTGAGAGTGTGTGAGTGTGTGAAAGAGTGTGAATGAGAGAGTGTGTGAGAATGTGTGAGTGTGTGTGAATGAGTGTGAGTGTGTGTAAGAGAGTGTGTGAGAGTGTTAGAGTGTGTGAGATCGTGTGAGAGTGTGAGAGAGTGTGAGAGTGTGTGAGTGTGTGTGAGGGTGTGTGAGATTGTGTGAGTTTGTGGGTGTGAGTGTGTGAGACTGTGTGAGTGTGTGGGTGTGAGAGTGTGTGAATGAGTGTGAGTGTGAGTGTGTGTGAGAGTGTGAGTATGTGGGTGTGAGGGTGTGTGAGTGAGAAAGTGTGTATGTGAGAGTGTGTGAGAGTGTGAGTATGTGGGTGTGAGAGTGTGTGAATGAGTGTGAATGAGAGAGAGTGTGTGTGAGAGTGTGTGAGTATGTGGGTGTGAGAGTGTGTGAGTATGTGGGTGTGAGAGTGTGTGAGTGTGTGAATGAGTGTGAATGAGAGAGTGTATGTTAGAGTGTGTGAGTGTGTGTAAGAGTGTGAGTGTGTGTGAGTGTGTGAGAGTGTGTGTGTGTGAATGAGTGTGAGTGAGAGAGTGTGTGAGAGTGTGTGAGTGTGTGTAAGAGTGTGTGAGTGTGTGTGAGAGTGTGTGAGAGTGTGTGAGTGTGTGTGAGAGTGTGTGAGTGTGTGTGAGCGTGTGTGAGAGTGTGTGAGTATGTGGGTGTGAGGGTGTGTGAATGAGAGAGTGTATGAGTGTGAGTGAGAGAGTGTGTGTGTGAGAGTGTGTGAGTATGTGGGTGTGAGAGTGTGTGAGTGTGTGTGAGAGTGTGTGAATGAGTGTGTGTTTATGAGTGTGAGTGAGAGAGTGTGTGTGAGAGTGTTAGAGTGTGTGAGAGTGCGTGAGATCGTGTGAGAGTGTGTGAGTGCGTGTGAGAGTGTGTGAGAGTGTGTGAGTATGTGGGTGTGAGTGTGTGTGAGTGTGTGGGTGTGAGAGTTTGTGAGTGTGTGTGAGTGTGTGAATGAGTGTGAGTGAGAGAGTGTGTGTGTGAGAGTGTGTGAGCGTGTGTAAGAGTGTGTGAGTGTGTGTGAGAGTGTGTGAGTGTGTGTGAGAGTGTGTGAATGAGTGTGTGTGAGAGTGTGTGTGAGAGTGTGTGAGAGTGTGAGAGTGTGTGTGAGAGTGTGTGTGAGTGTGTGTGAGTGTGTGAGAGTGTGTGAGTGTGTGTGAGAGTGTGTGAGTGTGTGAGAGTGTGTGTGTGAGAGTTTGTGAGAGTGTGTGAGTATGTGTGAGAGTGTGTGTGAGTGTGTGTAAGAGTGTGTGAGAGTGTCTGAGTGTGTGTGAGAGTGTTAGAGTGTGTGAATGAGTGTGAGTGAGAGAGTGTGTGTGTGAGAGTGTGTGAGTGTGTGTGAATGAGTGTGAGTGAGAGAGTGTGTGAGTGTGTGTGAGAGTGTTTGAGTGTGTGTGAGAGTGTGTGAGTGTGTGAGAGTGTGTGTAAGTGTGTGTGAGAGTGTGTGAGAGTGTGTGTGAGTGTGTGAGAGTGTGTGAGAGAGTGTGTGTGAGAGTGTGAGAGTGTGTGAGAGTGTGTGAGTGTGTGTGAGTATGTGTGAGAGTGTGTGAATGAGTGTGAATGAGAGAGTGTGTGTGCGAGTGTGTGTGAGAGTGTGTGAGTCTGTGTGAGAGTGTGTGAGTATGTGTGATAGAGTGTGTGAGTGTGCGTGAGAGTGTGTGAGTGTGTGTGAGAGTGTGAGAGAGTGTGAGTGTGTTATTGTGTGCGAGTGTCTGTGAGAGTGTGCGAGTATGTGTGAGAGTGTGTGAGTGTGTGTGAGAGTGTGTGAGTGTGTGGGTGTGAGATTGTGTGAGTGTGTGTGAGAGTGTGTAAGTGTGTGTGAATGAGTGTGAGTGAGAGAGTGTGTGTGAGAGAGTGTGTAAGAGTGTGTGAGTGTGTGTGAGAGTGTGTGAGTGTGTGTGAGAGTGTGTGAGTGTGTGTGAGAGTGTGTGAGTATGTGGGTGTGAGGGTGTGTGAGAGTGTGTGAATGAGAGAGTGTGTATGTGAGAGTGTGTGAGAGTGTGTGAGTGTGTGTGAGAGTGTGTAGGTGTGTGTGAGAGTGTGTGAGTGTCTGTGAGTGTGTGAGTGTGTGTGAGAATGTGTGAGTGTGTGTGAGCGTGTGTGAGAGTGTGTGAGTATGTGGGTGTCAGGGTGTGTGAATGAGAGAGTGTGTATGTGAGAGTGTGTGAGTGTGTGTGAGAGTGTGTGAGAGTGTGTGAGTGTGTGTGAGAGTGTGTGAGAGTGTGTGAGTGTGTGTGAGAGTGTGTGAGTGTGTGGGCATGTGAGAGTGTGTGAATGAGTGTGAGTGAGAGAGTGTGTGTGTGAGAGTTTGTGAGTGTGTGTGAAAGTGTGTGAGTGTGTGTGAGAGGGTGTGAGTGTGTGAGTGTGTGAGTGTGTGAGTGTTTGTGAGAGTGTGTGAGTGTGTGTGTGAGTGTGTGTGTGAGAGTGTGTGAGTGTGTGTGAGAGTGTGTGAGTGTGTGTGAGAGTGTGTGAGTGTGTGTGAGAGTGTGTGAGGGTGTGTGAATGAGAGAGTGTGTATCTGAGAGTGTGTGAGTGTGTGTGAGAGTGTGTGAGTGTGTGGGCGTGTGAGAGTGTGTGAGTGTGTGTGAATGAGTGTGAGTGAGAGAGTGTGAGTGAGAGAGTGTGTGTGTGAGAGTGTTTGAGTGTGTGTGAGTGTGTGTGAGAGTGTGTGATAGTGTGTGTGAGAGTGTGTGTGAGTGTGAGAGTGTGTGAGAGAGTGTGTGTGAGAGTGTGTGAGAGTGTGTGAGTGTGTGTGAGTATGTGTGAGAGTGTGTGAATGAGTGTGAATGAGTGTGAATGAGAGTGTGTGAGTGTGTGTAAGAGTGAGAGTGTGTGAGTGTGTGTGAGAGAGTTAGAGTGTGTGAGAGTGTGTGAGTATGTGGGTGTGAGTGTGTGGGTGTGAGATTGTGTGAGAGTGTGTGAGTGTCTGTGAGAGTCTGTGAGTGTGTGGGCGTGTGAGAGTGTGTGAGTGTGTGTGAATGAGTGTGAGTGAGAGAGTGTGAGTGAGAGTGTGTGTGTGAGAGTGTGTGAGTGTGTGTGAAAGTGTGTGAGTGTGTGTGAGAGTGTGTGAGAGTGTGTGAGAGTGTGTGAGTGTGTGTGAGAGTGTGAGAGTGTGTGAGAGTGTGTGAGTGTGTGTGAGTGTGTGTGAGAGTGTGTGAGAGTGTGTGAAAGTGTGTGAGTGTGTGTGAGAGTGTGTGAGAGTGTGTGAGTGTGTGAGTGTGTGTGAGAGTGTGTGAGTGTGTGTGAGAATGTGTGAGTGTGTGTGAGTGTGTGAGAGTGTGTGTGTGTGAGAGTGTTAGAGTGTGTGAGAGTGTGTGAATGAGTGTGAGTGAGAGAGTGTGTGTGTGAGAGTGTGTGAGTGTGTGTGAATGAGTGTGAGTGAGAGAGTGTGTGAGTGTGTGTGAGAGTGTTTGAGTGTGTGTGAGAGTGTGTGAGTGTGTGAGAGTGTGTGTGAGTGTGTGTGAGAGTGTGTGAGAGTGTGTGTGAGTGTGTGAGTGTGTGAGAGTGTGTGAGAGAGTGTGTGTGAGAGTGTGAGAGTGTGTGAGAGTGTGTGAGTGTGTGTGAGTATGTGTGAGAGTGTGTGAATGAGTGTGAATGAGAGAGTGTGTGTGGGAGTGTGTGTGAGAGTGTGTGAGTCTGTGTGAGAGTGTGTGAGTATGTGTGATAGAGTGTGTGAGTGTGCGTGAATGTGTGTGAGTGTGTGTGAGAGTGTGAGAGAGAGTGAGTGTGTTATTGTGTGCGAGTGTCTGTGAGAGTGTGCGAGTATGTGTGAGAGTGTGTGAGTGTGTGTGAGAGTGTGTGAGTGTGTGGGTGTGAGATTGTGTGAGTGTGTGTGAGAGTGTGTAAGTGTGTGTGAATGAGTGTGAGTGAGAGAGTGTGTGTGAGAGAGTGTGTAAGAGTGTGTGAGTGTGTGTGAGAGTGTGTGAGTGTGCGTGAGAGTGTGTGAGTGTGTGTGAGTATGTGGGTGTGAGGGTGTGTGAGAGTGTGTGAATGAGAGAGTGTGTATGTGAGAGTGTGTGAGAGTGTGTGAGTGTGTGTGAGAGTGTGTAGGTGTGTGTGAGAGTGTGTGAGTGTCTGTGAGTGTGTGAGTGTGTGTGAGAATGTGTGAGTGTGTGTGAGTGTGTCAGTGTGTGGGTGTGTGGGTGTGAGAGTGTGAGTGTGTGTGTGTAAGTGTGTCAGAGTGTGCGAGTATGTGTGAGAGTGTGTGAGTGTGTGAGAGTGTGTGAGTGTGTGGGTGTGAGAGTGTGTGAGAGTGTGTGAGTTTGTGTCAATGAGTGTGAGTGAGAGAGTGTGTGAGTGTGTGTGAGAGTGTGTGAGTGTGTGTGAGAGTGTGTGAGTGTGTGTGAGAGTGTGTGAGAGTGTGTGAGTATGTGGGTGTGTGAGAGTGTGTGAGTATGTGGGTGTGAGGGTGTGTGAATGAGAAAGTGTGTATGTGAGAGTGTGTGAGAGTGTGTGAGTGTGTGTGAGTGTGTGGGTGTGTGAGTGTGTGTGAATGAGTGAGTGAGAGTGTGAGTGAGAGTGTGTGATTGCATGTGAAAGTGTGTGAGTGTGTGTGAAAGTGTGTGAGTGTGTGTGAGATTGTGTGAGTATGTGTGAGTGTGTGTGAGAGTGTCTGAGAGTGTCTGAGAGTGTCTGAGTGTGTGAGAGAGTGTGTGAGTGTGTGTGAGTATGTGTGAGTGTGTGAGTGTGTGTGAATGCGTGTGAGAGTGTGTGAATGTGTGTGAGAGTGTGTGAAGTGTGTGAAGTGTGTGAGAGTGTGAGAGAGTAAGAGAGTGTTTGAGAGTGTGTGAGAGTGTGTGAGTATGTGGGTGTGAGAGTGTGTTAGAGTGTGTGAGTATGTGTGAGAGTGTGTGAGTGTGTGTGAGAGTATGTGAGTGTGTTATTGTGTGTGAGTGTGTGTGAGAGTGTTAGAGTGTGAGAGAGTGTTAGAGTGTGTGAGTGTGTGTGAGAGTGTGTGAGTGTGTGAGAGTGTGTGTGAGTGTGTGTGAGAGTGTGTGAGAGTGTGTGTGAGAGTGTTTGAGAGTGTGTGAGTGTCTGTGTGAGTGTGTGTGAGAGTGTGTAAGTGTGTGTGAGAGTGTGTGAGTGTGTGTGAGTGTGTGTGAGAGTGTGTGAGTGTGTGTGAGAATGTGTGAGTGTGTGTGAGAGTGTGTGTGAGAGTGTCTGAGAGTGTCTGAGTGTGTGTGAGAGTGTGTGAGTATGTGTGAGTGTGTGAGTGTGTGTGAATGCGTGTGAGAGTGTGTGAATGTGTGTGAGTGTGTGTGAGAGTGTGTGAAGTGTGTGAGAGTGTGAGAGAGTAAGAGAGTGTGTGAGAGTGTGTGAGAGTGTTTGAGAGTGTGTGAGAGTGTGTGAGTATGTGGGTGTGAGAATGTGTTAGAGTGTGTGAGTGAGTGTGAATGAGAGAGTGTGTGTGTGAGAATGTGTGAGTATGTGTGAGAGTGTGTGAGTGTGTGTGAGAGTGTGTGAGTGTGTTATTGTGTGTGAGTGTGTGTGAGATTGTTTGAGTGTGAGTGTGTGTGAGAGTGTTAGAGTGTGTGAGAGTGTGAGAGAGTGTTAGAGTGTGTGAGAGAGTGTGTGAGTGTGTGAGAGTGTGTGAGAGTGTGTGTGAGAGTGTTTGAGAGTGTGTGAGAGTGTGTGAGTGTGTTATTGTGTGTGAGTGTGTGTGAGAGTGTGTGTGAGAGTGTGTGAGTGTGCGTGAGATAGTTTGAGTGTGAGTGTGTGTGAGAGTGTTAGAGTGTGTCAGAGTGTGAGAGAGTGTTAGAGTGTGTGAGAGTGTGTGAGTGTGTGTGAGAGTGTGTGAGTGTGTGAGAGTGTGTGTGAGAGTGTGTGAGAGTGTTTGAGAGTGTGTGAGAGTGTGTGAGTGTCTGTGTGAGTGTGTGTGAGAGTGTGTGAGTGTGTGTGAGAGTGTGTGAGTGTGTGTGAGAATGTGTGAGTGTGTGTGAGTGTGTGTGAGAGTGTGTGAGAGTGTGTCAGTGTGTGGGTGTGAGAGTGTGAGAGTGTGAGTGTGTGTGTGTGAGAGTGTGTGTGAGTGAGTGAGTCTGTGTGAGAGTGTGCGAGTATGTGTGAGAGTGTGTGAGTGTGTGTGAGAGTGTGTGGGTGTGAGAGTGTGTGAGTGTGTGTGAGAGTGTGTGAGAGTGTGTGAGTGTGTGTGAGAGTGTGTGAGAGTGTGTGAGTTTGTGTGAATGAGTGTGAGTGAGAGAGTGTGTGTGAGAGAGTGTGTAAGAGTGTGTGAGTGTGTGTGAGAGTGTGTGAGTGTGTGTGAGTGTGTGTGAGAGTGTGTGAGTGTGTGTGAGAGTGTGTGAGAGTGTGTGAGTATGTGGGTGTGTGAGAGTGTGTGAGTATGTGGGTGTGAGGGTGTGTGAATGAGTGTGAATGAGAGTGTGTATGTGAGAGTGTGTGAGAGTGTGTGAGTGTGTGTGAGAGTGTGTGAGAGTGTGTAAGTGTGTGTAAGTGTGTGTGAGAGTGTGTGAGTGTGTGTGAGAGTGTGTGTGAGAATGTGTGAGTGTGTGTGAGAGTGTGTGAGAGTGTGTGAGTATGTGGGTGTGAGAGTGTGTGAATGAGTGTGAATGAGAGAGTGTGTGTGAGACTGTGTGAAGATGTGGGTGTGAGAGTGTGTGAGTGTCTGTGAGTGTGTGTGAGAGTGTGTGAGTGTGTGTGAGAATGTGTGAGTGTGTGTGAGTGTATGTGAGAGTGTTTGAGAGTGTGTCAGTGTGTGGGTGTCTGGGTGTGAGAGTGTGAGAGTGTGTGTGTGAGAGTGTGTGAGAGTGTGTGAGTGTGTGAAAGAGTGTGAATGAGAGAGTGTGTGAGAATGTGTGAGTGTGTGTGAATGAGTGTGAGTGAGAGTGTGTGTGAATGAGTGTGAGTGAGAGTGTGTGTGAGAGAGTGTGTGTGAGAGTGTGTGAGAGGGTGTGAGTGTGTGTGAGTATGTGTGAGAGTGTGTGAGTTTGTGTGAATGTGTGTGAGAGTGTGTGAATGTGTGTGAGAGTGTGTGAGTGTGTGTGAGAGTGTGTGAGAGTGTGTGAGTATGTGGCTGTGTGGGTGTGAGGGTGTGTGAGAGTGTGTGAATGAGTGTGAATGAGAGAGTGTGTATGTGAGAAAGTATGAGAGTGTGTGAGTGTGTGTGAGAGTGTGTAAGTGTGTGTGTGAGTGTCTGTGAGTGTGTGTGAGAGTGTGTGAGTGTGTGTGAGAATGTGTGAGTGTGTGTGAGTGTGTGTGAGTGTGTGTGAGAGTGTGTGAGAGTGTGTCAGTGTGTGGGTGTCTGGGTGTGAGAGTGTTTGTGAGTGTGTGAGTGTGTGTGAGAGTGTGCGAGTATGTGTGAGAGTGTGTGAGTGTGTGTGAGAGTGTGTGGGTGTGAGAATGTGTGAGTGTGTGTGAGAGTGTGTGAGTTTGTGTGAATGAGTGTGAGTGAGAGAGTGTGTGTGAGAGAGTGTGTAAGAGTGTGTGAGTGTGTGTGAGAGTGTGTGAGTGTGTGAGAGTGTGTGAGAGTGTGTGAGTATGTGGGTGTGTGAGAGTGTGTGAGTATGTGGGTGTGAGGGTGTGTGAGAGTGTGTGAATGAGTGTGAATGAGAGAGTGTGTATGTGAGAGTGTGTGAGTGTGTGTGAGAGTGTGTGAGAGTGTCTGAGAGTGTGTGAGTGTGTGTGAGAGTGTGTGTGAGAATGTGTGAGTGTGTGTGAGAGTGTGTGTGTGCATGAGTGTGTGTGTGAGTGTGTGTGAGAGTGTGAGTGTGTGTGAGTGTGTGTGAGTGTGTGTGAGAGTGTGTGTGAGAGTGTGTGAGAGTGTGAGAGTGTGTGAGTATGTGGGTGTGAGAGTGTGTGAATGAGTGTGAATGAGAGAGTGTGTGTGAGACTGTGTGAGGATGTGGGTGTGAGAGTGTGTGAGTATGTCGGTGTGAGAGTGTGTGAGTGTGTGAAAGAGTGTGAATGAGAGAGTGTGTGAGAATGTGTGAGTGTGTGTGAATGAGTGTGAGTGAGAGTGTTAGAGTGTGTGAGAGTGTTAGAGTGTGTGAGAGAGTGTGAGATCGTGTGAGAGTGTGAGACAGTGTGAGAGTGTGTGAGTGTGTGTGAGAGTGTGTGAGAGTGTGTGAGTTTGTGGGTGTGAGTGTGTGAGATTGTGTGAGTGTGTGGGTGTGAGAGTGTGTGAGTGTGTGTGTGTGATAGAGTGTCAGTATGTGGGTGTGAGGGTGTGTGAATGAGAAAGTGTGTATGTGAGAGTGTGTGAGAGTGTGTGAGTGTGTGAGAGAGTGTGTGAGTGTGTGGGTGTGTGAGTGTGTGTGAGTGTGTGTGAATGAGTGAGTGAGAGTGTGTGATTGCGTGTGAAAGTGTGTGAATGTGTGTGAAAGTGTGTGAGTGTGTGTGAGATTGTGTGAGTATGTGTGAGTGTGTGTGAGAGTGTGTGAGAGTGTCTGAGTGTGTGTGAGAGTGTGTGAGAGTTTGTGAGTATGTGTGAGTGTGTGAGTGTGTGTGAATGCATATGAGAGTGTGTGAATGTGTGTGAGTGTGTGTGAGAGTGTGTGAAGTGTGTGAGAGTGTGAGAGAGTAAGAGAGTGTGTGAGAGTGTGTGAGAGTGTTTGAGAGTGTGTGAGTATCTGGGTGTGAGAGTGTGTTAGAATGTGTGAGTGAGTGTGAATGAGAGAGTGTGTGTGTGAGTGTGTGTGTGAGTGTGTGTGAGAGTGTGTGTGAGTGTGTGTGAGAGTGTGTGAGAGTGTGTGAGAGTGTGTGAGTATGTGTGAGAGTGTGTGTGAGAGTGTGTGAGTGTGTTATTGTGTGTGAGTGTGTGTGAGAGTGTGTGAGTGTGCGTGAGATTGTTTGAGTGTGAGTGTGTGTGAGAGTGTTAGAGTGTGTCAGAGTGTGAGAGAGTGTTAGAGTGTGTGAGAGTGTGTGAGAGTGTGAGAGTGTGTGAGAGTGTGTGTGAGAGTGTGTGAGAGTGTTTGAGAGTGTGTGAGTGTCTGTGTGAGTGTGTGTGAGAGTGTGTGAGAATGTGTGAGTGTGTGTGAGTGTGTGTGAGAGTGTGTGAGAGTGTGTCAGTGTGTGGGTGTGAGAGTGTGAGAGTGTGAGTGTGTGTGTGTGAGAGTGTGTGAGAGTGTGTGTGAGTGTGTGAGTGTGTGTGAGAGTGTGCGAGTATGTGTGAGAGTGTGTGAGTGTGTGTGAGAGTGTGTGGGTGTGAGAGTGTGTGAGTGTGTGTGAGATTGTGTGAGAGTGTGTGAGTTTGTGTGAATGAGTGTGAGTGTGTGTGAGAGAGTGTGTAAGAGTGTGTGAGTGTGTGTGAGAGTGTGTGAGTGTGTGTGAGTGTGTGTGAGAGTGTGTGAGTGTGTGTGAGAGTGTGTGAGAGTGTGTGAGTATGTGGGTGTGTGAGAGTGTGTGAGTATGTGGGTGTGAGGGTGTGTGAATGAGTGTGAATGAGAGAGTGTGTGTGTGAGAGTGTGTGTGTGTGCATGAGTGTGTGTGTGAGAGTGTGTGAGTGTGTGTGAGTGTCTGTGAGAGTGTGTGAGAGTGTGTGTGAGTGTGAGTGAGAGTGTGTGTAAGAGAGTGTGTGAGAGTGTTAGAGTGTGTGTGAATGAGTGTGAGTGAGAGTGTGTGTAAGAGAGTGTGTGAGAGTGTTAGAGTGTGTGAGAGAGTGTGAGATCGTGTGAGAGTGTGAGAGAGTGTGAGAGTGTGTGTGAGAGTGTGTGAGAGTGTGTGAGTTTGTGGGTGTGAGTGTGTGAGATTGTGTGAGTGTGTGGGTGTGAGAGTGTGTGAGTGTGTGTGAATGAGTGTGAGTGTGAGTGTGTATGAGAGTGTGTGAGTGTGTGAGTGTGTGTGAGTGTGTGTGAATGAGTGAGTGAGAGAGTGTGAGTGAGAGTGTGTGATTGCGTGTGAAAGTGTGTGAGTGTGTGTGAAAGTGTGTGAGTGTGTGTGAGATTGTGTGAGTATGTGTGAGTGTGTGTGAGAGTGTCTGAGAGTGTCTGAGTGTGTGTGAGAGTGTGTGAGTATGTGTGAGTGTGTGAGTGTGTGTGAATGCGTGTGAGAGTGTGTGAATGTGTGTGAGTGTGTGTGAGAGAGTGTGAAGTGTGTGAGAGTGTGAGAGAGTAAGAGAGTGTGTGAGAGTGTGTGAGAGTGTTTGAGAGTGTGTGAGAGTGTGTGAGTATGTGGGTGTGAGAATGTGTTAGAGTGTGTGAGTGAGTGTGAATGAGAGAGTGTGTGTGTGAGTGTGTGTGAGAGTGTGTGTGAGTGTGTGTGAGAGTGTGTGAGAATGTGTGAGTATTTGTGAGAGTGTGTGAGTGTGTGTGAGAGTGTGTGAGTGTGTTATTGTGTGTGAGTGTGTGTGAGATTGTTTGAGTGTGAGTGTGTGTGAGAGTGTTAGAGTGTGTGAGAGTGTGAGTGTGTGTGAGAGTGTTGGAGTGTGTGAGAGTGTGAGAGAGTGTTAGAGTGTGTGAGAGAGTGTGTGAGTGTGTGAGAGTGTGTGAGAGTGTGTGTGAGAGTGTTTGAGAGTGTGTGAGAGTGTGTGAGTGTGTTATTGTGTGTGAGTGTGTGTGAGAGTGTGTGAGTGTGCGTGAGATAGTTTGAGTGTGAGTGTGTGTGAGAGTGTTAGAGTGTGTCAGAGTGTGAGAGAGTGTTAGAGTGTGTGAGAGTGTGTGAGTGTGTGTGAGAGTGTGTGAGAGTGTGTGTGAGAGTGTGTGAGAGTGTTTGAGAGTGTGTGAGAGTATGTGAGTGTCTGTGTGAGTGTGTGTGAGAGTGTGTGAGTGTGTGTGAGAGTGTGTGAGTGTGTGTGAGAATGTGTGAGTGTGTGTGAGTGTGTGTGAGAGTGTGTGAGAGTGTGTCAGTGTGTGGGTGTGAGAGTGTGAGAGTGTGAGTGTGTGTGTGTGAGAGTGTGTGTGAGTGAGTGAGTGTGTGTGAGAGTGTGCGAGTATGTGTGAGAGTGTGTGAGTGTGTGTGAGAGTGTGTGGGTGTGAGAGTGTGTGAGTGTGTGTGAGAGTGTGTGAGAGTGTGTGAGTTTGTGTGAATGAGTGTGAGTGAGAGAGTGTGTGTGAGAGAGTGTGTAAGAGTGTGTGAGTGTGTGTGAGAGTGTGTGAGAGTGTGTGAGTGTGTGTGAGTGTGTGAGAGTGTGTGAGTGTGTGTGAGAGTGTGTGAGAGTGTGTGAGTATGTGGGTGTGTGAGAGTGTGTGAGTATGTGGGTGTGAGGGTGTGTGAATGAGTGTGAATGAGAGAGTGTGTATGTGAGAGTGTGTGAGAGTGTGTGAGTGTGTGTGAGAGTGTGTGAGAGTGTGTAAGTGTGTGTAAGTGTGTGTGAGAGTGTGTGAGTGTGTGTGAGAGTGTGTGTGAGAATGTGTGAGTGTGTGTGAGAGTGTGTGTGTGTGCATGAGTGTGTGTGTGAGAGTGTGTGAGTGTGTGAGAGTGTGTGAGAGAGTGTGTGTGAGAGTGTGTGAGTGTGTGTGAGTATGTGTGAGAGTGTGTGAGTTTGTGTGAATGTGTGTGAGAGTGTGTGAATGTGTGTGAGAGTGTGTGAGTGTGTGTGAGAGTGTGTGAGAGTGTGTGAGTATGTGGCTGTGTGGGTGTGAGGGTGTGTGAGAGTGTGTGAATGAGTGTGAATGAGAGAGTGTGTATGTGAGAGTGTGTGAGAGTGTGTGAGTGTGTGTGAGAGTGTGTAAGTGTGTGTGAGAGTGTGTGAGTGTCTGTGAGTGTGTGTGAGAGTGTGTGAGTGTGTGTGAGAATGTGTGAGTGTGTGTGAGTGTATGTGAGAGTGTGTGAGAGTGTGTCAGTGTGTGGGTGTCTGGGTGTGAGAGTGTGTGTGTGAGAGTGTGTGAGAGTGTGTGTGAGTGTGTGAGTGTGTGTGAGAGTGTGCGAGTATGTGTGAGAGTGTGAGTGTGTGTGAGAGTGTGTGGGTGTGAGAGTGTGTGAGTGTGTGTGAGAGTGTGTGAGTTTGTGTGAATGAGTGTGAATGAGAGAGTGTGTATGTGAGAGTGTGTGAGTGTGTGTGAGAGTGTGCGAGTATGTGTGAGAGTGTGAGTGTGTGTGAGAGTGTGTGGGTGTGAGAGTGTGTGAGTGTGTGTGAGGATGTGTGAGAGTGTGTGAATGAGTGTGAATGAGAGAGTGTGTATGTGAGAGTGTGTGAGAGTGTTTGAGAGTGTGTGAGAGTGTGTGAGTGTCTGTGTGAGTGTGTGTGAGAGTGTGTGAGTGTGTGTGAGAGTGTGTGAGTGTGTGTGAGAATGTGTGAGTGTGTGTGAGTGTGTGTGAGAGTGTGTGAGAGTGTGTCAGTGTGTGGGTGTGAGAGTGTGAGAGTGTGAGTGTGTGTGTGTGAGAGTGTGTGAGAGTGTGTGTGAGTGAGTGAGTGTGTGTGAGAGTGTGCGAGTATGTGTGAGAGTGTGTGAGTGTGTGTGAGAGTGTGTGGGTGTGAGAGTGTGTGAGTGTGTGTGAGAGTGTGTGAGAGTGTGTGAGTTTGTGTGAATGAGTGTGAGTGAGAGAGTGTGTGTGAGAGAGTGTGTAAGAGTGTGTGAGTGTGTGTGAGAGTGTGTGAGTGTGTGTGAGTGTGTGTGAGAGTGTGTGAGTGTGTGTGAGAGTGTGTGAGAGTGTGTGAGTATGTGGGTGTGTGAGAGTGTGTGAGTATGTGGGTGTGAGGGTGTGTGAATCAGTGTGAATGAGAGAGTGTGTATGTGAGAGTGTGTGAGAGTGTGTGAGTGTGTGTGAGAGTGTGTGAGAGTGTGTAAGTGTGTGTAAGTGTGTGTGAGAGTGTGTGAGTGTGTGTGAGAGTGTGTGTGAGAATGTGTGAGTGTGTGTGAGAGTGTGTGTGTGTGCATGAGTGTGTGTGTGAGAGTGTGTGAGTGTGTGTGAGTGTCTGTGAGAGTGTGTGAGAGTGTGTGTGAGAGTGTGTGAGAGTGTGAGAGTGTGTGAGTATGTGGGTGTGAGAGTGTGTGAATGAGTGTGAATGAGAGAGTGTGTGTGAGACTGTGTGAGGATGTGGGTGTGAGAGTGTGTGAGTATGTCGGTGTGAGAGTGTGTGAGTGTGTGAAAGAGTGTGAATGAGAGAGTGTGTGAGAATGTGTGAGTGTGTGTGAATGAGTGTGAGTGAGAGTGTGTGTAAGAGAGTGTGTGAGAGTGTTAGAGTGTGTGTGAATGAGTGTGAGTGAGAGTGTGAGAGAGTGTGAGAGTGTGTGAGTGTGTGTGAGAGTGTGTGAGTGTGTGTGAGCGTGTGTGAGAGTGTGTGAGTATGTGGGTGTGAGGGTGTGTGAATGAGAGAGTGTATGAGTGTGAGTGAGAGAGTGTGTGTGTGAGAGTGTGTGAGTGTGTGTGAAAGTGTGTGAGTGTGTTTGAGAGTGTGTGAGTGTGTGTGAGAGTGTGTAAGATTGTGTGAGTGTGTGTGAGAGTGTGTGGGTGTGAGAGTGTGTGAGTGTGTGTGAGGATGTGTGAGAGTGTGTGAATGAGTGTGAATGAGAGAGTGTGTATGTGAGAGTGTGTGAGAGTGTTTGAGAGTGTGTGAGAGTGTGTGAGTGTCTGTGTGAGTGTGTGTGAGAGTGTGTGAGTGTGTGTGAGAGTGTGTGAGTGTGTGTGAGAATGTGTGAGTGTGTGTGAGTGTGTGTGAGAGTGTGTGAGAGTGTGTCAGTGTGTGGGTGTGAGAGTGTGAGAGTGTGAGTGTGTGTGTGTGAGAGTGTGTGAGAGTGTGTGTGAGTGAGTGAGTGTGTGTGAGAGTGTGCGAGTATGTGTGAGAGTGTGTGAGTGTGTGTGAGAGTGTGTGAGAGTGTGTGAGAGTGTGTGAGTTTGTGTGAATGAGTGTGAGTGAGAGAGTGTGTGTGAGAGAGTGTGTAAGAGTGTGTGAGTGTGTGTGAGAGTGTGTGAGTGTGTGTGAGTGTGTGTGAGAGTGTGTGAGTGTGTGTGAGAGTGTGTGAGAGTGTGTGAGTATGTGGGTGTGTGAGAGTGTGTGAGTATGTGGGTGTGAGGGTGTGTGAATGAGTGTGAATGAGAGAGTGTGTATGTGAGAGTGTGTGAGAGTGTGTGAGTGTGTGTGAGAGTGTGTGAGAGTGTGTAAGTGTGTGTAAGTGTGTGTGAGAGTGTGTGAGTGTGTGTGAGAGTGTGTGTGAGAGTGTGTGTGAGAATGTGTGAGTGTGTGTGAGAGTGTGTGTGTGTGCATGAGTGTGTGTGTGAGAGTGTGTGAGTGTGTGTGAGTGTCTGTGAGAGTGTGTGAGAGTGTGTGTGAGAGTGTGTGAGAGTGTGAGAGTGTGTGAGTATGTGGGTGTGAGAGTGTGTGAATGAGTGTGAATGAGAGAGTGTGTGTGAGACTGTGTGAGGATGTGGGTGTGAGAGTGTGTGAGTATGTCGGTGTGAGAGTGTGTGAAAGAGTGTGAATGAGAGAGTGTGTGAGAATGTGTGAGTGTGTGTGAATGAGTGTGAGTGAGAGTGTGTGAGAGTGTTAGAGTGTGTGTGAATGAGTGTGAGTGAGAGTGTGAGAGAGTGTGAGAGTGTGTGAGTGTGTGTGAGAGTGTGTGAGTGTGTGTGAGCGTGTGTGAGAGTGTGTGAGTATGTGGGTGTGAGGGTGTGTGAATGAGAGAGTGTATGAGTGTGAGTGAGAGAGTGTGTGTGTGAGAGTGTGTGAGTGTGTGTGAAAGTGTGTGAGTGTGTTTGAGAGTGTGTGAGTGTGTGTGAGAGTGTGTAAGATTGTGTGAGTGTGTGTGAGAGTGTGTGAGAGTGTGTGAGTGTGTGTGAGTGTGTGTGAGAGTGTGTGAGTGTGTGTGAGAGTGTGTGAGTGTGTGTGAATGAGTGTGAGTGAGAGAGTGTGTGAGTGTGTGTGAGAGTGTGTGAGTGTGTGAGAGTGTGTGTGAGTGTGTGTGATAGTGTGTGTGATAGTGTGTGAGTGTGTGTGTGAGTGTGTGAGAGTGTGTGAGAGAGTGTGTGTGAGAGTGTGTGAGTATGTGTGAGAGTGTGTGAGTTTGTGTGAATGTGTGTGAGAGTGTGTGAGAGTGTGTGAGTATGTGGCTGTGTGGGTGTGAGGGTGTGTGAGAGTGTGTGAATGAGTGTGAATGAGAGAGTGTGTATGTGAGAGTGTGTGAGAGTGTGTGAGTGTGTGTGAGAGTGTGTAAGTGTGTGTGAGAGTGTGTGAGTGTCTGTGAGTGTGTGTGAGAGTGTGTGAGTGTGTGTGAGAATGTGTGAGTGTGTGTGAGTGTATGTGAGAGTGTGTCAGTGTGTGGGTGTCTGGGTGTGAGAGTGTGAGAGTGTGTGTGAGAGAGTGTGTAAGAGTGTGTGAGAGTGTGTAAGAGTGTGTGAGAGTGTGTGAGTGTGTGTGAGAGTGTGTGAGTGTGTGTGAGAGTGTGTGAGAGTGTGTGAGTATGTGGGTGTGTGAGAGTGTGTGAGTATGTGGGTGTGAGGGTGTGTGAGAGTGTGTGAATGAGTGTGAATGAGAGAGTGTGTATGTGAGAGTGTGTGAGAGTGTGTGAGTGTGTGTGAGAGTGTGTAAGTGTGTGTAAGTGTGTGTGAGAGTGTGTGAGAGTGTGTGAGAGTGTGTGAGTGTGTGTGAGAGTGTGTGAGAGTGTGTAAGTGTGTGTAAGTGTGTGTGAGAGTGTGTGAGTGTGTGTGAGAGTGTGTGTGAGAATGTGTGAGTGTGTGTGAGAGTGTGTGTGTGTGCATGAGTGTGTGTGTGAGAGTGTGTGAGTGTGTGTGAGTGTCTGTGAGAGTGTGTGAGAGTGTGTGTGAGAGTGTGTGAGAGTGTGAGAGTGTGTGAGTATGTGGGTGTGAGAGTGTGTGAATGAGTGTGAATGAGAGAGTGTGTGTGAGACTGTGTGAGGATGTGGGTGTGAGAGTGTGTGAGTATGTCGGTGTGAGAGTGTGTGAAAGAGTGTGAATGAGAGAGTGTGTGAGAATGTGTGAGTGTGTGTGAATGAGTGTGAGTGAGAGTGTGTGTAAGAGAGTGTGTGAGAGTGTTAGAGTGTGTGTGAATGAGTGTGAGTGAGAGTGTGAGAGAGTGTGAGAGTGTGTGAGTGTGTGTGAGAGTGTGTGAGTGTGTGTGAGCGTGTGTGAGAGTGTGTGAGTATGTGGGTGTGAGGGTGTGTGAATGAGAGAGTGTATGAGTGTGAGTGAGAGAGTGTGTGTGTGAGAGTGTGTGAGTGTGTGTGAAAGTGTGTGAGTGTGTTTGAGAGTGTGTGAGTGTGTGTGAGAGTGTGTAAGATTGTGTGAGTGTGTGTGAGAGTGTGAGAGTGTGTGAGAGTGTGTGAGTGTGTGTGAGTGTGTGTGAGAGTGTGTGAGTGTGTGTGAGAGTGTGTGAGTGTGTGTGAATGAGTGTGAGTGAGAGAGTGTGTGAGTGTGTGTGAGAGTGTGTGAGTGTGTGAGAGTGTGTGTGAGTGTGTGTGATAGTGTGTGTGATAGTGTGTGAGTGTGTGTGTGAGTGTGTGAGAGTGTGTGAGAGAGTGTGTGTGAGAGTGTGTGAGTGTGTGTGAGTATGTGTGAGAGTGTGTGATTTTGTGTGAATGTGTGTGAGAGTGTGTGAGAGTGTGTGAGTATGTGGCTGTGTGGGTGTGAGGGTGTGTGAATGAGTGTGAATGAGAGAGTGTGTATGTGAGAGTGTGTGAGAGTGTGTGAGTGTGTGTGAGAGTGTGTAAGTGTGTGTGAGAGTGTGTGAGTGTCTGTGAGTGTGTGTGAGAGTGTGTGAGTGTGTGTGAGAATGTGTGAGTGTGTGTGAGTGTATGTGAGAGTGTGTCAGTGTGTGGGTGTCTGGGTGTGAGAGTGTGAGAGTGTGTGTGAGAGAGTGTGTAAGAGTGTGTGAGAGTGTGTAAGAGTGTGTGAGAGTGTGTGAGTGTGTGTGAGAGTGTGTGAGTGTGTGTGAGAGTGTGTGAGAGTGTGTGAGTATGTGGGTGTGTGAGAGTGTGTGAGTATGTGGGTGTGAGGGTGTGTGAGAGTGTGTGAATGAGTGTGAATGAGAGAGTGTGTATGTGAGAGTGTGTGAGAGTGTGTGAGTGTGTGTGAGAGTGTGTAAGTGTGTGTAAGTGTGTGTGAGAGTGTGTGAGAGTGTGTGAGTGTGTGTGAGAGTGTGTGTGAGAATGTGTGAGTGTGTGTGAGAGTGTGTGTGTGAGAGTGTGTGAGTGTGTGTGAGTGTGTGTGAGAGTGTGAGTGTGTGTGAGTGTGTGTGAGTGTGTGTGAGAGTGTGTGAGAGTGTGTGTGAGAGTGTGAGAGTGTGTGAGTATGTGGGTGTGAGAGTGTGTGAATGAGTGTGAATGAGAGAGTGTGTGTGAGACTGTGTGAGGATGTGGGTGTGAGAGTGTGTGAGTATGTCGGTGTGAGAGTGTGTGAGTGTGTGAAAGAGTGTGAATGAGAGAGTGTGTGAGAATGTGTGAGTGTGTGTGAATGAGTGTGAGTGAGAGTGTGTGTAAGAGAGTGTGTGAGAGTGTTAGAGTGTGTGAGAGAGTGTGAGATCGTGTGAGAGTGTGAGAGAGTGTGAGAGTGTGTGAGTGTGTGTGAGAGTGTGTGAGAGTGTGTGAGTTTGTGGGTGTGAGTGTGTGAGATTGTGTGAGTGTGTGGGTGTGAGAGTGTGTGAGTGTGTGTGAATGAGTGTGAGTGTGAGTGTGTGTGAGAGTGTGAGTATGTGGGTGTGAGGGTGTGTGAATGAGAAAGTGTGTATGTGAGAGTGTGTGAGAGTGTGAGTATGTGGGTGCGAGAGTGTGTGAATGAGTGTGAATGAGAGAGAGTGTGTGTGAGAGTGTGTGAGTATGTGGGTGTGAGAGTGTGTGAGTATGTGGGTGTGAGAGTGTGTGAGTGTGTGAATGAGTGTGAATGAGAGAGTGTATGTTAGAGTGTGTGAGTGTGTGTAAGAGTGAGAGTGTGTGAGAGTGTGTGTGAGAGTGTGTGTGAGAGTGTGTGAGTGTGTGTGAGAGTGTTAGAGTGTGTGAGAGTGTGTGAGTATGTGGGTGTGAGTGTGTGTGAGTGTGTGAGAGTGTGTGTGTGTGAATGAGTGTGAGTGAGAGAGTGTGTGAGTGTGTGTAAGAGTGTGTGAGTGTGTGTGAGAGTGTGTGAGAGTGTGTGAGTGTGTGTGAGAGTGTGTGAGTGTGTGTGAGAGTGTGTGAGAGTGTGTCAGTGTGTGGGTGTCTGGGTGTGAGAGTGTGTGAGATTGTGTAAGAGTGTGTGAGTGTGTGTGAGAGTGTGTGAGAGTGTGTGAGTGTGTGTGAGTGTGTGAGTGTGTGTGAGAGTGTGTGTGAGAGTGTGTGAGTGTGTGTGAGAGTGTGTGAGTGTGTGTGAATGAGTGTGAGTGAGAGAGTGTGTGAGTGTGTGTGAGAGTGTGTGAGTGTGTGTGTGAGTGTGTGAGAGTGTGTGAGAGAGTGTGTGTGAGAGTGTGTGAGTGTGTGTGAGTATGTGTGAGAGTGTGTGAGTTTTTGTGAATGTGTGTGAGAGTGTGTGAATGTGTGTGAGTGTGTGTGAGAGTGTGTGAGAGTGTGTGAGTATGTGGCTGTGTGGGTGTGAGGGTGTGTGAGAGTGTGTGAATGAGTGTGAATGAGAGAGTGTGTATGTGAGAGTGTGTGAGAGTGTGTGAGTGTGTGTGAGAGTGTGTAAGTGTGTGTGAGAGTGTGTGAGTGTCTGTGAGTGTGTGTGAGAGTGTGTGAGTGTGT
>NC_140781.1:203277595-203282595 GCF_044657685.1 Stegodyphus dumicola
GTGTGTGAGAGTGTGTGAGTATGTGGGTGTGTGAGAGTGTGTGAGTATGTGGGTGTGAGGGTGTGTGAGAGTGTGTGAATGAGAGAGTGTGTATGTGAGAGTGTGTGAGAGTGTGTGAGTGTGTGTGAGAGTGTGTGAGAGTGTGTAAGTGTGTGTAAGTGTGTGTGAGAGTGTGTGAGAGTGTGTGAGTGTGTGTGAGAGTGTGTGTGAGAATGTGTGAGTGTGTGTGAGAGTGTGTGTGTGCATGAGTGTGTGTGTGAGAGTGTGTGAGTGTGTGTGAGAGTGTGAATGAGAGAGTGTGTGAGAATGTGTGAGTGTGTGTGAATGAGTGTGAGTGAGAGTGTGTGTAAGAGAGTGTGTGAGAGTGTTAGAGTGTGTGAGAGAGTGTGAGAGTGTGTGAGTGTGTGTGAGTTTGTGGGTGTGAGTGTGTGAGATTGTGTTAGTGTGTGGGTGTGAGAGTGTGTGAGTGTGTGTGAGAGTGTGAGTATGTGGGTGTGAGGGTGTGTGAATGAGAAAGTGTGTATGTGAGAGTGTGTGAGAGTGTGTGAGTGTGTGAGAGAGTGTATGAGTGTGTGGGTGTGTGAGTGTGTGTGAGTGTGTGTGAATGAGTGAGTGAGAGAGTGTGAGTGAGAGTGTGTGATTGCGTGTGAAAGTGTGTGAATGTGTGTGAAAGTGTGTTAGTGTGTGTGAGATTGTGTGAGTATGTGTGAGTGTGTGTGAGAGTGTGTGAGAGTGTCTGAGAGTGTCTGAGTGTGTGTGAGAGTGTGTGAGAGTGTGTGAGTGTGTGAGTGTGTGTGAATGCATGTGAGAGTGTGTGAATATGTGTGAGTGTGTGTGAGAGTGTGTGAAGTGTGTGAGAGTGTGAGAGAGTAAGAGAGTGTGTGAGAGTGTTTGAGAGTGTGTGAGAGTGTGTGTGAGTGTGTGTGAGAGTGTGTGAGAGTGTGTGAGTATGTGTGAGAGTGTGTGAGTGTGTGTGTGAGTGTGTGTGAGAGTGTGTGTGAGTGTGTGTGAGAGTGTGTGAGAGTGTGTGAGTATGTGTGAGAGTGTGTGAGTGTGTGTGAGAGTGTGTGAGTGTGTTATTGTGTGTGAGTGTGTGTGAGAGTGTGTGTGAGAGTGTGTGAGTGTGCTTGAGATTGTTTGAGTGTGAGTGTGTGTGAGAGTGTTAGAGTGTGTCAGAGTGTGAGAGAGTGTTAGAGTGTGTTAGAGTGTGTGAGAGTGTGTGAGTGTGTGTGAGAGTGTGTGAGTGTGTGAGAGTGTGTGAGAGTGTGTGTGAGAGTGTGTGAGTGTGTGTGCATGAGTGTGAGTGAAGTGTGTGTGTGACAGTGTGTGAGTGTGTGTGAGAGTGTGAGTGTGTGTGAGAGTGTGTGAGTGTGTGTGAGTGTGTGTGAGAGTGTGTGAGAGTGCGAGAGTGTGTGAGTATGTGGGTGTGAGAGTGTGTGAATGAGAGAGTGTGTGAGTATGTGGGTGTGAGAGTGTGTGAGTATGTGGGTGTGAGAGTGTGTGAGTATGTGGGTGTGAGAGTGTGTGAGTATGTGATAAAGTGTGAATGAGAGAGTGTGTGTTAGAGTGTGTGAGAGTGTGTGTGAGAATGTGTGAGTGTGTGTGAGCGTGAGATTGTGTGAGTGTGTGTGAGTGTGTGTGAGAGTGTGTGAGTGTGTGTGTGTGAATGAGTGTGAGTGAGAGAGTGTGTGTAAGAGAGTGTGTGAGAGTGTTAGAGTGTGTGAGAGTGTGTGAGATCGTGTGAGAGTGTGAGAGTGTGTGAGTGTGTGTGAGAGTGTGTGAGAGTGTGTGAGTGTGTGGGTGTGAGAGTGTCTGAGCGTGTGTAAGAGTGTGTGAGTGGGTGTGAGAGTGTGTGACTGTGTGTGAGTGTGTGTGAGTGTGTGTGAGAGAGAGATTGTGTGAGAGTGTGTGTGAGTGTGTGAGAGTGTGGGTGTGAGAGTGTGTGAGAGTGTGTGAGTGTATGAATGAGTGTGAATGAGAGAGTGTGTGTGAGATTGTGTGAGTGTGTGAGAGAGTGTGTGAGTGTGTGTGAGAGTGTGTGAGTGTGTGTGCATGAGTGTGAGTGAAAGTGTGTGTGTGAGAGTGTGTGAGAATGTGTGAGTGTGTGTGAGAGTGTGTGAGTTTGTGAGAGTGTGTGTGAGAGTGTGTGAGTGTGTGTGCATGAGTGTGAGTGAAAGTGTGTGTGTGAGAGTGTGTGAGTGTGTGTGAGAGTGTGTGAGTGTGTGAGAGTGTGAGTGTGTGTGAGTGTGTGTGACAGTGTGTGTGAGAGTGTGTGAGAGTGTGAGTATGTGGGTGTGAGAGTGTGTGAATGAGTGTGAATGAGAGAGAGTGTGTGTGAGAGTGTGTGAGTATGTGGGTGTGAGAGTGTGTGAGTATGTGGGTGTGAGAGTGTGTGAATGAGTGTGAATGAGAGAGTGTGTGTTAGAGTGTGTGAGTGTGTGTAAGAGTGAGAGTGTGTGAGAGTGTGTGTGAGAGTGTGTGAGTGTGTGTGAGAGTGTGAGAGTGTGTGAGTATGTGGGTGTGAGTGTGTGTGAGTGTGTGAGAGTGTGTGTGTGTGAATGAGTGTGAGTGAGAGAGTGTGTGAGAGTGTGTGAGAGTGTGTAAGAGTGTGTGAGAGTGTGTGAGAGTGTGTGAGTGTGTGTGAGTGTGTGTGAGAGTGTGTGAGTGTGTGTGAGCGTGTGTGACAGTGTGTGAGTATGTGGGTGTGAGGGTGTGTGAATGAGAGAGTGTATGAGTGTGAGTGAGAGAGTGTGTGTGTGAGAGTGTGTGAGTGTGTGTGAAAGTGTGTGAGTGTGTGTGAGAGTGTGTGAGTGTGTGAGTGTGTGTGAGAGTGTGTGAGATTGTGTAAGAGTGTGTGAGTGTGTGTGAAGGTGTGAGAGTGTGTGAGAGTGTGTGAGTGTGCGTGAGTGTGTGAGTGTGTGTGAAGGTGTGAGAGTGTGTGAGAGTGTGTGAGTGTGTGAGAGTGTGTGTGATAGTGTGAGAGTGTGTGAGAGAGTGTGTGTGAGAGTGTGTGAGTGTGTGTGAGTATGTGTGAGAGTGTGTGAGTTTGTGTGAATGTGTGTGAGAGTGTGTGAATGTGTGAGTGTGTGTGAGTATGTGTGAGAGTGTGTGAGTTTGTGTGAATGTGTGTGAGAGTGTGTGAATGTGTGTGAGAGTGTGTGAGTGTGTGTGAGAGTGTGTGAGAGTGTGTGAGTATGTGGCTGTGTGGGTGTGAGGGTGTGTGAGAGTGTGTGAATGAGTGTGAATGAGAGAGTGTGTATGTGAGAGTGTGTGAGAGTGTGTGAGTGTGTGTGAGAGTGTGTAAGTGTGTGTGAGAGTGTGTGAGTGTCTGTGAGTGTGTGTGAGAGTGTGTCAGTGTGTGGGTGTCTGGGTGTGAGAGTGTGAGTGTGTGTGTGTGAGAGTGTGTGTGAGTGTGTGAGTGTGTGTGAGAGTGTGCGAGTATGTGTGAGAGTGTGTGAGTGTGTGTGAGAGTGTGTGTGAGATTGTGTGAGAGTGTGTGAATGAGTGTGAGTGAGAGAGTGTGTGTGAGAGAGTGTGTAAGAGTGTGTGAGTGTGTGTGAGAGTGTGTGAGTTTGTGTGAGAGTGTGCGAGTATGTGTGAGAGTGTGTGAGTGTGTGTGAGAGTGTGTGGGTGTGAGAGTGTGTGAGTGTGTGTGAGAGTGTGTGAGAGTGTGTGAGTTTGTGTGAATGAGTGTGAGTGAGAGAGTGTGTGTGAGAGAGTGTGTAAGAGTGTGTGAGTGTGTGTGAGAGTGTGTGAGTGTGTGTGAGAGTGTGTGAGTGTGTGTGAGAGTGTGTGAGAGTGTGTGAGTATGTGGGTGTGTGAGAGTGTGTGAGTATGTGGGTGTGAGGGTGTGTGAGAGTGTGTGAATGAGTGTGAATGAGAGAGTGTGTATGTGAGAGTGTGTGAGTGTGTGTGAGAGTGTGTAAGTGTGTGTGAGAGTGTGTGAGAGTGTGTGAGTGTGTGAGAGTGTGTGTGAGAATGTGTGAGTGTGTGTGTGTGCATGAGTGTGTGTGTGAGAGTGTGTGAGTGTGTGTGAGAGTGTGAGTGTGTGTGAGAGTGTGTGAGTGTGTGTGAGAGTGTGTGAGAGTGTGTGTGAGAGTGTGTGAGTATGTGGGTGTGAGAGTGTGTGAATGAGTGTGAATGAGAGAGTGTGTGTGAGACTGTGTGAGGATGTGGGTGTGAGAGTGTGTGAGTATGTCGGTGTGAGAGTGTGTGAAAGAGTGTGAATGAGAGAGTGTGTGAGAAGGTGTGAGTGTGTGTGAATGAGTGTGAGTGAGAGTGTGCGTAAGAGAGTGTGTGAGAGTGTTAGAGTGTGTGAGAGAGTGTGAGATCGTGTGTGAGAGTGTGAGAGTGTGTGAGTGTGTGTGAGAGTGTGTGAGTTTGTGGGTGTGAGTGTGTGAGATTGTGTGAGTGTGTGGGTGTGAGAGTGTGTGAGTGTGTGTGAGTGTGTGTGAATGAGTGTGAGTGTGAGTGTGTGTGAGAGTGTGAGTATGTGGGTGTGAGGGTGTGTGAATGAGAAAGTGTGTATGTGAGTGTGTGTGAGATTGTGTGAGTGTGTGTGAGAGTGTCTGAGAGTGTCTGAGTGTGTGTGAGAGTGTGTGAGAGTGTGTGAGTATGTGTGAGTGTGTGAGTGTGTGTGAATGCGTGTGAGAGTGTGTGAATGTGTGTGAGTGTGTGTGAGAGTGTGTGAAGTGTGTGAGAGTGTGAGAGAGTAAGAGAGTGTGTGAGAGTGTGTGAGAGTGTTTGAGAGTGTGTGAGAGTGTGTGAGTATGTGGGTGTGAGAGTGTGTTAGAGTGTGTGAGTGAGTGTGAATGAGAGAGTGTGTGTGTGAGTGTGTGTGAGAGTGTGTGTGAGTGTGTGTGAGAGTGTGTGAGAGTTTGTGAGTATGTGTGAGAGTGTGTGAGTGTGTGTGAGAGTGTGTGAGTGTGTTATTGTGTGTGAGTGTGTGTGAGAGTGTGTGAGTGTGTGTGAGATTGTTTGAGTGTGAGTGTGTGTGAGAG